>NC_054377.1:71616291-71916291 GCF_017654675.1 Xenopus laevis
TAGAAGTCAATGGCAGAGGTCTGCTGATCTATTTGAAGAAGTTAATAGCCTTCTTGACTTTCAGTTTTTTTTCAGAGAAAAACTCAATTTGAATTGGGTTCGAATTCAGTTTGAGTTTTCTGGTTGGTAACATTCGTTCAAATATTAGATGTTCGAGTTTTTCTTTAACAATTTACCATTCAAGTTTCAAGGTCATTCAAGGTAAAAAAAAAACGCTTACCGAATATACTCGAGTATAATCCAAGTTTTTCGGCATCCAAAATGTGCTGAAAAAGTCTACCTTGGCTTATACTCGGGTCAGCGGGCAGTAGCTGAGATTGCAGTCACTTTTAATCATTCCTATATCAACAGTTCGCTTGGGGAGAGACTGCAATATCACACAGCGCCCACTGTTGGTTATATGAAAGAATAACAGTGCGCCCTCTGTTGGTTATATGAAAGAATAACAGTGACTGCAATATCACACAGCGCCATCTGTTGGTTATATGAAAGAATAACAGTGACTGCAATATCACACAGCTCCATCTGTTGGTTATATGAAAGAATAACAGTGCGCCCTCTGTTGATTATATGAAAGAATAACAGTGACTGCAATATCACACAGCGCCATCTGTTGGTTATATGAAAGAATAGCAGTGACTGCAATATCACACAGCACCCTCTGTTGGTTATATGAAAGAATAACAGTGCGCCCTCTGTTGGTTATATGAAAGAATAACAGTGACTGCAATATCACACAGCATCCTCTGTTGGTTATATGAAAGAATAACAGTGCGCCCTCTGTTGGTTATATGAAAGAATAACAGTGACTGCAATATCACACAGCGCCATCTGTTGGTTATATGAAAGAATAACAGTGACTGCAATATCACACAGCGCCATCTGTTGGTTATATGAAAGAATAACAGTGCGCCCTCTGTTGGTTATATGAAAGAATAACAGTGACTGCAATATCACACAGCACCCTCTGTTGGTTATATGAAAGAATAACAGTGCGCACTCTGTTGGTTATATGAAAGATTAGCAGTGACTGCAATATCACACAGCGCCCTCTGTTGGTTATATGAAAGATTAACAGTGATGGCAATATCACACAGCACCCTCTGCACATGGTAGTGGGACAGTGGGACAATGCACACAGTAATCCGTGTGGCAATTCTCTGTCACCATCAACTTTGCAAAGAAGTCTGGTTGATCGCTGGGGGGGTCTCTTTGACGGAATGTGCGCTGCTGGGAGACAGGGCTGTAGTTGTGTCTAGGCTTATACTAGAGTCAATAAGTTTTCCCAGTTTTCGTAGGTAAAATTAGGTACCTCGGCTTATACTGGGGTCGGCTTATACTCGAGTATACACGGTAATATTTAACCTTTCATAGATCAGTCCCAAAGTGTGACTTTGTGGGTGAAAAACTAAACTTGAAAACTTATTTCCCACAATAAATTTTTGTAAACATGAAAACTATCATTGCTTTTTTGTTGATGATGCCTAGCAATAGACAGCTATATAGTATTCCTTGTTTATGATTACTGGTGTAAAGCACTAAAACTGGTCACAAAACTGAGCATGGATCAGCAGTATGCACAAAGTTAGTTTAATAACTGGAAGTACACTGCCCAGCCTGTACTGTTGGAATATGCACATATGGATGCAGGGAACTCTGAAATTTCATGGTTCCTTTATCTAGTTGTGTCAGGATGCTACTGCGGTTATTAATGCTGCCCTCTGGAGGTGACACAAATCCTGCATCCATTTCAGCTTGTGAGTCATTTGCTAAATGGAAGCTAATTCTCACCTATATTGCTTCATTACTTGCAAGATGCTGTGGTTGCAAGTTAGCACCAACAATTACACTGGAATTCCATAAAGACAGGAGATTTGTGGACAAATATTGTAATCTGCACTATGCAACATGTTTGATAATGAGGGTATAAATAAGTTTTATCTAATGTCATGGCAAATTACATTAGAGGCTAGTATTTACAGAAAGTTCAGAGTTAGAGCTGCATGATGCATATTGATGGTTATTGCCATGACATCAGCCTAAATTACAGAATTGTTAAAAAATACAGCTGACAGCTTAAGGTGTGATTTAATTTTCAAACTCAGGAAAAAAGTGAGAACCCCAAAGGCAAAGCATGGAAAAAAGAAAAAGTGAAATTGTTAAGGGAGAAACCCTATTAAGGATACACATGACTTCTCCTGCTGCTGGTTAAGTTTTCAGTATGAGGTCTAAATTCTTGATTGGGGATCGCATTAACATCGAAAGAAATTGAACGCTATTGGTATTGACATTCAATCATCACTGGATAGAATCAAGGATTGAGCCTGAATGATCTGGAAAGTAGTAGGGTGTAAAAGAAACTACTGTAAATAGAAAACTAAAAATTGCAAAAATTATGTATTTGTTTTTAAACTTGCCTATTACCACAACTGTACAATGGGGTTTTAAAACAGATTATTTCAGTAATAGGTTGATTTAATCTCAATGTCAGTGAAAGTCCAGAATAATTTCATATTTGATACATCTCCATCCAAGAAAAAAATTAACAATTTGATTCTTTTAAATTCACTGTTGGTCACAAGGAGCATATTTGCAAACTAAGGCATGTTTATCGTGATCATAATATTTAACAGCACACCACCCTGAAGTAGGGTCTATGCCTTAGATATAATTAGTTATTAGTAATATGATAAATTATTTTCCTTTATTTAAATAATGCCAAGCTATTAGCCAGTGTCTTGCAGTGGTTAATCATTGATGACTCTACTTGTATCAGCATTCCAGTGTATCAGTGTCTTATAAAACAAGGGTGAACTAACTGGGTGAAACCATGCATACACGGGGAGACTCTGTGCAGGTACCCTTTTTAAAAAAAAATCCTGTATTTTGCCCCTAATTTTATGGAACACGCCATCCAATCTTTGAGAAAAGAGGTTTTTAACCTTTATGCAATTATAACTTTGGTTCTGGTTGCATATTGTGTTAACTCTGACTTCCTTTTGTCATGTTTTGGCAGTGACCAACAAAGAAAGTTAGGATACTGACATGAGATGTGAACCATTTCAAGATTTCAGCAATGCTATCATCATCTAATATTGTAAGGTTTGCAGATTGAAAAAAATCCACACTGAAATTCTAACCTGCAGTCAAACCAAACTACATAAGGAGCAATGGAAGTCAGGTTGCTGCACACTCCAATTGAGAAGAATAAGCAGCAACCCTAACAAAGAAATGCATGTGCTCCTTAGGCAGCTGGTCTCATATTTTTATATTTTTACTGCTGTAGCCTGAAAAAGTACTGTAGTGTTTTGGGGAGTATTTATTAACACTATAGACAAGAATCACCAGTGATGTTGCCCATAGCAGCCAGTTAGTGCAATTTTTTTGTTATGGATTTCAAAAGTATGGACATCCAGTTCGCCAGTTCAGGGGAAGACTATCCATTTGTCCATCCAACTTAGAAGCCCCCCAATTTATTTAAATATGAATATTGTTAATTTCATAGAGACAAATTAAAGAGATTTAGAGATGTTTTTCTGAGAAGCATGGCATACTGTAACTCAGTACCGTTAAATGTAATCAGGAATTATCTCAGCCTCACAGTTTGAAATTACATCATGGCATTGGGTTTGTTTTTTTCAGATAATTCCCCAGAATTTTCAGAAAATTAAGATATGGCTAGTTTCCTGTTAAGTTGTGTACTTCAAGTGATAACATTGCCAGCCAGTTAGGTGTTGCTTTCCTGTGTTTGCTTGATACATAGTAGGTTGTCTGTATTTTTTACTTACATTAAAAAGGAATTAAAAATAATGGAACTTATATGCATTATGTGGGGTGTTTTTTTTTTTGTACTCAGTATTTTTGTAATTTTGACACTCCATGATCACAGTGGATTATTATATAACATAAATCCCAGATTGTTGCCTAATTTTTTTTTTAAAAAAGGGTATTTAACTCACATAAGCCCTGCATTCTCTTGAATATTATTGCCCCAATTTTATATTCCTATTGGACTGCATCACAATGAAGCATTATGATTTTTAATTTTTGACAGTGCTGTATATAACTCCGGGCAGTGTCATTATGTGGCCACTAAAGCAAATAAAGTTCTGAAGACTGTAAACTGTAGGGATGAAAACATAATTTGGCTTCTTTATAGGTCCCTGGTAACACCTCACTTGGAGTATGCAGTGCACTTTTAGGCTCCAATCCCTAAGTGGGAAATAAATGAGCTGGAGAGAGTGCAGAGATGTGCAACCAAACTGGTTAGAGGGATGGAAGCGGTTAGTGTGTGTATGTATGGAAGCTGGGTTTCATGTGGAGGGGTTGAACTTGATGGACTTTTTTCAACCCGATTTAACTATGTAACTATGTGACTATATAGAATGAGGCGTGTGTCCCCTGATATGAAACCTGCTTGAGTGCAATTCAGAATGAAGAAGAAGGCATTAAATACATGGGTCCCATGTGCTCTTGTGAACTGAACTCTGTGCCGCCTTCCAGGCTCAAGTCACACAGTGGTTTATCCCCATCTAGCTCCAAGTACATAATGCTGTCTACAGTGGATGCAACATGCTTGCCAACCTCCACCAAGGTAATTTAACCCAAGTGCCTTGCTTTGCAAGTGTCCATCATTGTCACAGGCACATAGGGTATGCAGCCACTTCTGCAGTTGCCCACCATGAGAGTTGGGCTACTTTAGCGAAAAGCAGTAGTGGCAGATGAGAAAGTTCAAGCAGGATATGTGCTTTGCTAGCAAGGACAAAGTGTGTATGAGCAACGTCATCCCCCTGCTCAAATGGACATTAGATGGCACCCGGAAGAGGGTGCCCAAGGAAAATGACCAGGCGGGCAGACCTGTTTGACAGACACAGGGTAGGACCCGCCACGCACACCCCATCTATTGTTCTTGACTGGTACAGCACAGGAGGAGGGAGTGCATGCAATAGGTGGTCAAAAAGAGATTGATCAGGGCACCTCTTCTACATGGCTGCCCATATGCAGAACTCCCTCTGGAGTGATCCCTGGATAAATACCACTGAAGACCAGGGAAGATTATTGTGTTGCCACCCTGCTAGACAAATGATACAAGTAAAAGCTAGGGGAAATTCTATGTACCCACCCAGAGAGAGAGAGAGAGAGAGAGAGAGAGAGAGAGAGAGTAGGGCGAGTCATTTAAGGAGGGTTGTGTGTTCAAAGTTGATGGAGGCCTTTCCTCTGTCTGCCATTTTTGAGGCCTCCACTACAAATCCATACCACCACCAGAGACTTGGATAGAGCAGCAACAGTACAGTACAGATTTTGAGCATAAAAGTAAGGATGAGCCATAATCAGTCTTTTGAAACCTCTCAGTAAGGAGTTACAATGTAATCCAGGGTCTGTGAGTCCTAATGAAAAGTCATTGTAGCCCTCCTGACCATAGTTTATATTTAAATTCTATGTGTAGGTGCTCTAGGAACATGACATTGCTTAATCATTGAGCAGCTTTTAGCTTCACATCGGAATGTGAGAGGCATTAGAACACCATCCTCCAATATACATGAAGGATAATTTTTTAGTATGAGGGGTTAGGAACATAACCTGTGATCTACTGTGGAGCAAGGTGCTATTTTGCAGACCAAAATAGCACCCCTGTATCCATGGCAGGTGTACATGGCCATTTTAATTACAAGCTATATATCAACTGGGGCTAGGGTAGATTCTACAAATATTTTGGTCGAGAATATTGTTCTTATTCCTAACTCAAAGCATTTGGTTATATGGATACTATTTTAATGACATGTGACTCAACTGAAGCAATCAAAAGAGCGTTAGAGTTGATTGTTTGATTTTTAAGTTTTGTTTCATAAAGTTGACCCTTACTTTTTAATGCTTTGATTTGTACCACATTACAATTATTTGACCTTATTGTATCTTATGCCACTATTTACCATGTTTAAAAGTGAATGATCTCATATAAATAATGCGTCAGGTATCTATAAAAAACAGACCCTGACAACCCCTACCTCCCTCCTTACCCCTCTCCAACCCCTCCACTCCTCTTTTCCCATAATATTGAGACACAAGACATTGAAGATACCAGCATTGAATGATGTTTTATGGATGTTTCCACAAACAAATTTATGTAAAGCTTTGTTACATACCTTATTACCTTTAATAAAAATTTTTGTGGGAAAAAGTCTAACAGGTTTAATACATTTATGTGAGCCCATGTGGTAGGATATAGATTGTGATGACCATATGTTTCCGAAACGGGTTCTTTTTGCATTTATGAAATATCAGGTGCTGGCAGTTGCTTAAAGCACATTTTAAAGGGCAGAACAAAAATCTGACCAGACATATACATATTTTTGCAAATTTATCACTGTAAGCGGTGTTAATCTTAACAACCCATACATCGCATTTATGGGCAGACCACCTAAATACCATGTCCATTTTAAAAAACTTGGCAGGTTATGGAACATTTGAATGCATTTTTGGGATTTTTAGGGCAATGTTTTATGGGACTGATTTAGTAAAACTCGGATCTATCTAATTTTCACTCCCACATATTGAACTCATTTATCAAAATGTTTTCTCAAAAAAATCTAAACTGAGCCACAATCGTACGATACGAATTGACGCTCAAGTTTTGTGAAAACTCTATTCTATTGAGTTATCTCTATGACTATCGGATGAATATCAATGAAACCCCAGACTTTTTTCGGATTATCCAGTGCAGATCACAGTGTCAAGAAACAACTTTGACAGGTTTGAGATGGTGTATTCGGATTGTAAGCAGCCTTGTATATTTGCTTATTTTAAATTGTTACAAATGTGCAGGTGCTGAGTGTTTTGGGCTCTTTGCCAAGAGTCTCTTATTTAATTAAATTTCAGAAACTTTGTACCTATTTCTGGCTGTTCAGTGCAGGAGATATTTCACTAACAATCCAGGACTGTGAGCTCTAAAAATTGTGACTGTCCCAGGAAAAATGGGACAGTTGGAAGGTATGATAACGCATCACAGTATACGCTACCACCAGTTCATTTACTAGTAACCCTACTTTCATACTTTCTCTGTGATCAATTCAATATAGGTGGTCTTTCAAAATCGCATTATTCCTGAGGAGAAAGTGCACAAAAGAAGAACAAAAAGGCCTTATTTGGCTCTTGCAACTTATTTTCTCTTTGCTGTGTTGAAAGAAGTTCCAGTATCTTAACCATTATTCCCTTCCTATTAACGTCATAAGCACAGTTACAAACACATTTAATTACCTGAGGGCTTTGGGAAAATGAACAACAAGTATGTCTGAATAGGAATTGTTCATGGTTATGGTATTTTGCTAAGTAATTGGTTAATCAAGTAGTTATGATCTGCAGGACTCTTTTAGAACCCATCCTGAACTCTCTGATGAGAAAAAGAAAATGAAGCCTTGTTGTGCAAGAACCCATAGTTTTGGGAAAAATGGATGCTCCAGCTTGTGACAAACGTATGGGAGTATGGTCCCGGTATTAAATAAGGGTTGTCACCTTACTGGTTAAAATGCATGCTGCAAGGTGGGTCTATGGAGCCATGCAACTGGTACAGGTATTGGATCTCTTATACAGAAACCAAATAACTACAAAGCTTCAAATTACAGCAATGAGTTCATTTTAACTTTTAAACTATCACAGAAATAAAAGTGTAATATTAAAATTTGATGCAGTTTCTCTTCTCATGTATGAGTCAGGAGTCTAATATACAATAGAGCCCCAATTTTATGTTTTTCAGGGGACCAGAAAAAATGGTGTAAAAGCCAGGAAAATTTTAAATCAGGAAAATGTATTATCCATAACATATTGCTGGGACCACAAAACAACAATGTAAAATGAGGGGAAACTTAAAATCCCCTCATAAAATTGAGGTTCCACTGTATCTTTTTGTGGTGGCTTCCTTTCCTAGCAGATGTATAAGAGCTAACTCATCTGATTTCAGCACAAATACAATCTAACAAAATGGCTGACTTTGGGACAAATCCTACATGTAAAACGAAAGGATTTATGGTGATTTTGAAAAAAAGTGAGCTCAAATACAACTTCTAGCCAAAAAGAGAACCCCCTAAAGTCTATATTAGACCTGTCAATTAAAATCAGACATCCGACACCTGCATGAAGAGAGAATAAAGAGAGACAGATGCCGAGAGGGCGATAGTGAGAAGTAACTTGATTGTTTCAGAAAAGGTACAAAATTTTGATTGAAAACAATTGATGAAGCTTATATTACATTTTCATGATAGTTTAGTAGACTTAAGGTATGGTACAAATTCTGGGGAAAATGTTTTATCTAGAAAAATCTGGGTTCCAAGTATTCCGGATAATAGAGCCCATATCTGCAATTACAAATTAGTCATAAAATATTTAGATTCAATACAGTGTTTACTTGCCTCAATTAGTGCATGCCCTGCATCAACAAGATGATAAAAAAAAACAATTCACATTACTAGAGATGCAAGATTTTTAAAGATGCCCATAAAGGGAAGATGTTGGTTGCCCTTTATACTATTATACCCAGATACACATGGGCTGGTGGGGTTCTAGTTATACCACTGATGACATGGCACCTGACAGGCCTGTGTATGTGCTGTAAAGATGGAGTTTTTAGTTGATATTTGCTTTTGGGTCTCCTTTAGATCCACACAGACCACAAGGTATACATATGGGCCAAAAATCCAGCCAAGGGTGGGGATCAACATAATTTGATGAGTTGATCACAAACTGAGTAAAAATACTCATTTGGTAACCTGGCCAAACAAATGTATCTTTCCACATTTGGTCAGTTAAAGGCCCTAGGTTTGGTGACCAATAAAAACGTCTCTATAAAAGCTTTTGTTGATTTTGATGCAAACATTACATTTCTAGTAACGATGGCTTTGAAATTTATGCTACACAAGTTGCATTTCATTTTCATGTTCTTTTTATACCCCTACAGATTCGTAACTTCCATAGAAATGTGGATGTGAGCCAGTCAGCGAGTGGTAATCATCTCACATTCCATGGAAATTGTTAGTGGCAGCGTACACATGTGGATAGCCCATGTGTGTAATTAGCCTCTAATGAATCTTCAAGAGCATTGTTCAGTGAAAATGTACTTTCATTACATCACACTTAAATGGAACAAATTCTTTGCAAAAGATAAATATTTTGGCAGGTGTTCAAATTAGATAATTGTGTTCCTGTTTTGCAAAAGTGAAGATTAAGGGACAGCACTTGAAAGAGAGACCATCCTAAGGAGAACACCCTGCTTACAGTCCTAAGCACATTTAATTGTTTTACTCCTTTTGACTCCACCCTCATCATGCTGTCTCACATGTTGCCCAACAACATGCAGATAAAGAGTAAATGGGTGATTGACAGCCAGCACTGTTTCCTGTGGCAGACAACAAGTTAAAGGGCAACTAAAGGTCTCTGTAAACATACATTATTTTAACTGTACCTGTGTCACAGGCAGGATTTCCACCACAGAACATTAAAGGACAAGAAAACTAAAGAATGACCATTTAAACTCCCCAACCCAGCCATCTGAAATACCAATACCAATTTTTTTTTCACCTAAAAGGGGTGCCAAAATGTTTTACCACTGATCTCACTCTCCTTCTTAGTAAATAACTTATAGCCACTGTCTATGTGTAGGATCAGTCACCCAGGCCTTGCAGGGTCAGTAATGATCACGCACCACTGCTAAAGCCAAACAATGTCATGAAAAAGGAGCAAGCAGACTAAGCATGAAGCAAGGGGGAATTAAATGGCTGAAGACAGAGGCAGGGCTAAAGCATGCTGAAACAAAGCTTGAGTTGCACGGAGTGTTATTTATAGCATTTATAGACCTGGTAGAAATGCTGCACTATGATCTGATCATCAGACTTTTCTTACCCTTTCTATGCTATCAAGACCAGTGTGTCAGAAACCAGTGTAGTGTGCCTTGTGTATCTAAATTAAATGCAATATAACCATGAAGGATGTTACATTGGTATGGGTCCCATTAAATAGTAACGTACACCCTCATTCTGCTTGCCATCTCATCTTCCATCTGCCAATAACATGAACTTGACTTTCTGAAACCCTGCACTGTCTGGACATTTCTGCGTACCAAGTAGAAGGACAATCTAAATCTGGGGGCAAGACATACAGGGATCATAGAGCAAGCAGAGTAAGGCACACAGATGGGGCATAGGGAAGACAGAATATGGCACACCCAGGGAGCATAGGGCAGGCAGAGTGTGGCACACACTGGAAGCATAGGAAAGTCAGAGTATAGCACACACAGGGAGCATAGGGCAAACAAAATATGGCACACAGAGAGCATAGGGCAGGCAGAGTATGGCACACACAGGGACCAATGGACAGGCAGAGTATGGCACACACTGGGAGCTGACGAAAGTCAGAGTGGGCACACAGGGAGTGGGCAGGCAGAGTATGGCACACACAGGGAGCATAAGGAAGGCAGAGTATGTCACACCCAGGGAGCATAGGGCAGGTAGAGTATGGCACACAGAGAGTATGGGGCAGGCAGAGTATGACACACACAGGCAGAGAAGAACAGGCAAAGTATGGCACACACAAGGAGCATAGGGCAGGCAGAGTATGGCACACACACGGAGCATAGGGAAGGCAGAATAGAGCAGGAGACTGCTAAGATGTACTACATACAGTGACACGGTGCTGCTGCCCCTTCAGCATTTTGTGTGAGGTGTAAACAGGTGAACTATGTGACAGTTTCAGTCTCTGTGTTACAAGTGTGAACAATGCAGGGGGATTACATGTGTGAACAATACAGGAGATTACAGTCTGAATAAGAGATGTAAACAATGCAGGGGCCAGTTAATCTCAGTATTGATATCTTTTATATTTTATACAAGGTAAGCAGACACAGCAGGCAGACTTTCATGTGGGGGCCACACAAAAAAGGGCCGCGGGCCATATGACTGCCAGTTGGACAGCCCTGTGCTAGACCATTCCCTACCTACAGGCATAATTTTCTACTGAAATCTTTGTGGCAGAAGTACCTAGATTCGGATATTATAATTGCCCATACCATGCTTAACAGTACTCATCGGAGAATAACCGTTTTTTCTTCAAAGCTGTCACAGCAATTAGATTTCAACAGTTAGAAAACAAAAGCAAATATCTGCTTGGTTACTTTGAGCAATATCACCAATAATGCTTCACTCTACTTTTTACACAGCATGATAAATAGACTCCTTGGTGTGCTCTTGACTGCTATTGAGAAGATAAGGGATTGCCAGAAATCATCCGTACATTGGCAAAAGTAATATTACATTTTTGCTAGAAGCTGATAGTTTAGGGCAGATTAGTAATCAATTCTGATGCAGGACATTTTCTATGATGCCATGCAACTTGAAACTGAATCAGTTATGTGTTTCATGAATTTTATATGGTATGTAAACTTTTTATTGTGAGTCGGTCCCTAAAGCTCAGGTAACTGACAGCAGCCTGGAACATAAGCTTTGAGCCAGCAGACAGAAGATGATCATCTGGGAATATTGTCTTTACTTGTAAATGTCTTTGCTGGCCTTGGAATGGTACAGAGGTCCAAAACATAAGGTGCAGCATTTTTCAACTTTCCCCATTAAGCTTATTATTTTATATAAAATCTGTTACAGTTTCTCATTGCTCTCTGTCTCTTATACACATGGAGGGCCAATCACAAAGAGGGCATGATTAGCTGGCAGCAAAATCTGGATTCCAATATGAACTATTCCTCTGTATAAAAGATAAGTTTACTTATTCAGATTGTTCTATTATTTATTGTAGCCCAAAGCTTTTTAGCAATAGACTATTTTCATGTTTTGTGTTTTCCCCTTGCCAGCTTGATTAGAAAACATGTACAGTATGTCCCATATGTAGCTAAATAATTAAAAACACAACCAGCAGTTTTTATTGCCGAGAGTGAACATGACACGGGGAAAGCAGAGGGGGGAACAATACGCCATACTTACAGTGCCAAGTAAATGTAATATTTTTTTAAACCTCCACATCTTTTTCTATAAGGAAATGACTACTACCCTTACATTTCTGTTCCTTCGCTGCGTTTCATATCGCTAACGTATTTTATTCCAGATGTGGGACTGTTATTTTTACAGAAGCCTTGTTAGGTTGCCAGTAGAGTAGATTGCAGAAGGATTTTCCAAACCCCAGCTGATTATCACAACACACAGGAATCCAAAGATTCAAAGCTGAGTTGCTGGCAAGTGATGATTTTAACAGCTGCAAAAAATATGTGTAAAGGCGTAGCTTTCAGAACCATCCTTGTTTGCCCGTATAAGGTAAAGCAGTCAGTACTGTTTTTTTCTTAGTACCACATGGAAACCTAGCCACACACATTGACAAACAAACTCACATACATATTCACACAATCGCACAAACACACACAAAAGTACCCAGACAAAATAAAGTCACAATCTGCAGCAAAGCATTTAATTCTGAAGGCATTGTTATATAACAGAGTATGTCATCACAGGGTATTTTTAAATCTCTTGGAGGTTAACAAATAGGGGGTGCCCTGTTAATTGCCAAGCTATGGTAGGTATTACTTTTCTATTATCTGGATTGACAGGATCCTTTATAACAGTAACTTTATGATGGCTGCCCTAGGCATAGACACGTGGGCCCTAGCATGAGAGAACATTAGATACATGACATTACACCGAGCACACCAGGGGACACTGCTTTTCTGTCAACCATATCTATGGCACTGTAAATTACATGGAATGTAAGTGCAGAAGTTACTGCAATGTCTTTGAAATAAGAGCAGGTTGTATTTTTTTGCAACAGGTGGCAAACAGTGCTTGTTAAGTAAAAATCCTATGCGGTTTCCTGTCCTATAAAAGAGTGTGAAGTAACACAGAAACTTTATAACAGCCACTGAAAATGGACCTCACTGCAGTAGTGAAGGGCAAATCATTTCATCCCGTCTAAATGCGACACCTGCATTTTTTTCTAAAACACTATCATATATTTATGGTCACAGTAAATGGCCAATGTCCTTTTCATGTCCTTTTCAGTCATCAGCAGAAACATTTTTTTTTAACTTAACTCTATATATATATATAGTAAAGCTGTCTTTAGGGGTGCCCAAGCTCTGGGGGGAGCTGCCCAGGATCATAGGAATAATCTACATATTTAGTGCTTAATTGTTGCACATTCTTACACATAGGAACACAGCTAGGTACTCAAGGCATAGACCCACAGCTATTTAGACAACTGAATCATACATGCTCAATATATGTTCTATACCTCTTCTGCTAGCCCCACAACCTTTTTTTTAACAACTCGGCAATAGGTTCCAATGGTTGTTTTATGAAATGTTACATAAGTTTAGTCTTTTCTAGTGTCTGCCTCTTAGCTGTCGGAGCAAATTTTCTGGTCTGGTGCTTCAGAATGCATAGAAATAAAAAGAGACTAAAAGGAACAGGCTTCCCACATTTTCTGGAAAAAACAATACCGGCCTTCCTATATGTGCTTACTTTCTTCCATAATAAAAACATTGGCATCAAGTATCATTTTGACTGGCAGGGCCAGTGGCAACTCTAAATAAAAGAGGGTTTTCATAGGAAACTGTTGCAGTGGTGCTTTACAGAGGAATTTATTAGGCACCAAACTCCTGCCATACAACATTGTTTTGGTGCTAGAGAATGGAAAAACTATTAGAGAAAAGTGGAAGAGCAAGAGTAACAATTTTGATAGCAACATGTCTGGCGCATTGTGGATTCCCAGAGGAGTCTGGAAATGGAAATGTCTGTCCTGTATGCTGTCTGGTTTTCCTATCAGCCTGTTATTATTTGGACCAATGTAAAGAAGCAAAGAAGCTTCAGACAAACTCTGCTGTCAGACAGGTGGATCTTTTTTCCTGGAAAATAAGTGGAAAGGAATGGAAAGGAAATGTTTCGTTACACTGTGACAAGTTAATAGAAAACAGGCAGAATTTTCTTCTTTTTTTTTTGTAATGTCCGGAATTTACTTTGCTACCAATATAAATACATGAATTCTTGGGTAGAGTTTAACTTTTCCAGTATATTTAAAAGACCTCTTGTTGGGGCAGCTGAAAATCAAAGCCTATTTAAACATAAATTGTATATATCAAGTTATATATTGAATAGAGGATGTATATTTCCTCTTGGCTTGTGCTGTAGGGCTTGTATACACCTTACCTAGCCAAATAAATGCCAGTGAGATTGTGAGAACACCACTAAACATTTGAAATCATTGCAGCATTCATGTCCCTGCAATTTTACACTATTAAGTCCATCATTACATTCCTGTTCTTTATTACAGTCCCCTCCATTCTTTTTCAATCTTTTAGTTAAATATACCCACCCCAATGTAATTTCTGTCATCTGTGTAGAACTGCCCCAAATGATGGTCCCTAATAGGGAAGTGGTTTACCAGAAAGTTAGGTAGGGATTTTGGGAGTAGCTGGACATATGTTGATGTGCCCTGGAGGGTATGGCCTAAAATGACCCTATTTTAAACCACAAATGGTGAGAATTTTGCTATCTTGGGATAAAATCTGCGGACTTCAGAAACCCTGCTATACATTTAGTCCATTGTTATTTTTTGGCAGTAGAATTAAAAAACAAATTCTATCAGAATTCCAGAAAGTTATCTAGGGATTTGGGGAGTAGCTGGACATAAGTTGATGTACCCTGGAGGGTATGGCCTAAAATTGCCCCATTTTAAATCACAAATGTTGAGAATTTTGCTATCTCTGGATACAATCTGCAGAATTTAGCAACCCTGCTATACAATTAGTCCTTGTTATTCTTTGGCAGTAAAATTAAAGACCAAATTCCCAAAGTGGCCCAAAAGGGTACATTTCTGTTACAATGATGATACACATCACAATCTAGAGAGGGCAGACTATGAACTTATATTTCAATTTAGAACAAATGAGGAAATAGAATAAGGTCCTTCCTGTTCCAGTACTGGTTCATTACTTCATGGATAACTTGGAGTTAATTGATGCCATTAAAAAAGTATCAGTAATTGGTACATTTTAATTTTTCAGTCTGTAATTGAAACCTATTACAAGAATACCAAAATCAAACTATTAGAGTACTATTAGATTACAACCAATTGTCTGCAGTGCAGATTATTATCGTATGTTTATCATAGCTCTACACAAACAAAATCTATTCCCATGCCACACCATTAGCACACTTGCAGTACAATGTTATGACCTTAGTTCTATACACCTACTGATGGAAAGTCTAAACATTTTTAAAACTGCACAAATCTACATGACAATGAAGGCAGGCATTTTACAAACCATGGGAAAATTACTGAAATGACCACATTCTATAATTATATGTGCAATATATCTGTCATGTTTGATATCCCAAAACCCAGAACAGACTCCAAGGTTCCAGTCATGGCTCAGGCTTCTGCCTATAACAGTCACCTCGTGATTCGGGAGGAGCCCTTTGCTGCTCAGATGACTCCAGGTCATACAGTGAGAGAACCAAGTAGAGAGAGTTCTGGGCTGACCATAACGTGTGACAGAAGGGACAGGGTTAGAGCTAAGCATAGTTGTAGAGCAGGCCAGGGTCTAAACCAATCAGTCAGTGCAGTACAGTCAGGATCCGGAAGAGTAGTGAGTAACAGGCAAAGGTTGGTTCAGCGATACAGTGGTGGTCATGGACAGGCAAAGGTCAAGGAACAGAGTAGAAGCGCACCCAGGAACTATGTACAATAGACCTACATTGGGTAGGGAGAATTGTGCATGGCAGCTCACAGGTACTGTTAGAATATCCCCATGCAACACATACATGGATGTCTTCACTGGTGTCTCTTTAAATAGTTGAATATGCAGTAAAATATTCTCCAACCAAACGGCACCACCTGGGCACATGTTCTTCCAATACATAAATTGTATAACACTCAACTAGCTGTAAGTGCTAAACTTTCTCAGGTTTTCACAGTTTGGGGACTTATACCATATTGCATAGGCAATGGTGCACAAACCAATTTTAGGCAAACACGGGGCACCAAAAGTTTGGCATTTTCTTAGTGCATGGCAGGCCCGGACTGGCAATCTGTGGGTTCTGGCACATGCCAGATGGGCTGCTGTATGGTTCCATAGAAAGTTACCATATAGTGGGCTGGTAGGGGGCTGTTTGGGCCTCTGTGTACTTGGAATGGCAGGGCCTATTTTGACTCCCAGTCCAGGCCTGGTGCATAGTATTAAATGAAAGCAGAATAATTGTTTCTCAGGGAGGGAAATATGTTAAAACAAGTTATAGAGTAGAAACAATAATAGTCATGTCTCTGTGGCAAGCTAGCAGCACTCCCTATGTGTTTTGCTAGTAACTAACATTATTTGTAATAATTCTAAGGCAATGTGACACATGCCAAGATTCTGTAGTGGTGAGAAAGTGTTTTTTTTATTTCACTGCTTTACTAATATTTTAGATACAGTATATATTGTCATTTGCTTGTAACTGTTGCACTCATTTTGGGGTCAGTTACAATCACAAAGAAAATGGAAAGTAATCAAATAAAAATGAGTGAATTTTGGTAAATTTCTTACAGGAATGCTTTTATGTTAATAAGTGAAGTGGGAAAATATTCAGGCTCTTTATCTGTCTTGACTTTACATTTTTCTTTTCTAAACGGGGGTTTTGCCTAAGGTGCTAAGGTGCAGATTTAGTGCTTTTTTCTTTAGTCCTCAGTTTGCCAGTGTTGAAGAAAAGCTGCCTGAACAGTTCGTGTTTTGTTTGTACAGAAAGAGTGTGCCAAGGTTTGCAATCACTAGGAGGAATGCTCCATTTCATTCAGAATGTACCAACTACAAACTTTTTTTTCCTCTGCCGACTCTACAGATTAGAATTCATCACTCTTCCTACCTCATTAATTCTTTCCACAACATTGTAAGGTTTCATCAACCAGGAAGAAGATAGGAAATCAGTAGCCTTTTTTGGGTGTTTAATTCCGTTTCCGATAGCTGGTGGTAAAACCAATGCAAAGCAAATGAACTGATAAGATAGGTGGGCTAAATTGCAGGGGAGAAAAGCACCACATTTAAAAGCAGATTGGCTGAAATGCATGATCAGCAGTGTTAAAACTAGCAAACGTTCAGATGCCTGGAGGCTTCTGTTACCATTCAATAAAAGAGATATTGGATAATTTAATTAAATCGTGTTAAATAAATCCTGAAATAAAAGATGACACATTTCACCCTTGCAGAGGTTACACAGACTTTGCAGGGTACTGAAATCTGTTGAAATCTTCAGACAACACTCATTAATTATAAATTTCACATGTAACGTAAGCTAGTTACACAATGAAAGATCTCTGCCTGATTTGGCCACCCAAGTAGTTGGCAGAATCAGTCTGATGGAACTGATTGCCCCCGAAGCCAATGATGGATTGTATAGGGGGACATGAAGAAATAAAATAAACTTATATTTAACTAGATATAAATAAATACACAAGTGAGCTCTTAGGGAAGATATTACATTTTATAAGCATTGCATGCTGGTCTTCTAATTGGGCATGTAGTGGGCATGTAAAACATTGCTGCAATTTATAATGTTTTTTCCACAAAAACAGAGCACAATATTGCACCTGACTAATCAGTTCTCCATGAAAGAAAACCATCCTGTGCCACCTTACCCACATGCACACAACAAACAATTAGTAATGTACTACAGTGACTAGTAGAGGATGAAGGTCTGACATGATGCATTATGGGAGAATCAAAACACTTATTTTGGTATCTAGGCAGTGCTGTGTGTATGGCATGAGACAAGTAAATACCTTCTGATTTCAGAAGGCTTCACTTCGCATGTAAAATGTTAGTGATGGGCTTTTTGGCTCCTTTTATCCCTTCTCACCTTAACCAGGTTTGGTTTCCCATTTTGCTACTCTCTAAGTCCTTCCCCTCAGAAGCCATGTTCCAATATCTTGCTCTGTTGAGATCTTACAAGATTGAAACAGGTTTAGATATATGGCTCTGAACCATTAGGCTGTATCTGTGCTATAAACCAGCGGTTCTGGATGCATAGTTGGCCAAAAGGACATAAAGGAGTAATTTGCATGTCTCTGCCCATGATACCTTATGGGAGAATCAAAACTCTTATTTTGGTATCTAGGCAGTGCTGTGTGTATGGCGTGAGACAAGTAATTACCTTCTGATTCACATGTAAATTGGCTTCACTTCACTTCACATGTAAATTGCTAGTGAATGCTTTTTTGCTCCTTCTCATCCTAACCAGGTTCAGTTTCCCATTATGAAATAGGTTGAGATGTAACTAGAGACTCATGGGTACTCATCTACCGTTAGACCAGGGATCAGGAACTTTGGCTCTCCAGCTGTTAAGGAACTACAAGTCCCACAATGCAATGAAGGAGCCTTTTGAAGGAGTCTAAAGGCAAATGCATTGTGGGACTTGTAGTTCCTTAACAGCTGGAGAGCCAAGGTTCCTGATCCCTGCGTTAGACCTTTACTGTCCACATGTCCATTCCCTAATTTTCTACTACATTCTTATCTCTACCTGCTTTATGCACCATCAACCCCTTCATATGGGATTGTGCCATGGCCCCTGTATGCTTGACGCCAGAAACACGAAGAAATGTCCTATAAGCGTTTACATATAGGGACAGATTCAAGTCGATGAGAAACACAACTAATAAATAAAATCCAAATGTCCTCATAGACATTATTGAGTTTTGGGGTAAACCATGAGATAAACTTTTTCTTTTAGAAAATTAATCTGGCCCATAATCTCTTATTCTCTTAAAATGAGACACAGAGTATTGTAAGTGAATAGTAATAGTCTAGACCAGGGATCCCCAACCTTTTGAACCCGTGAGCAACATTCAGAAGTAAAAGGAGTTGGGGAGCAACACAAGCATGAAAAATGTTCCTGGGGTGCCAAATAAGTGCTGTGATTGGCCATTTAGTAGCCCCTATGTGGATTGTTAACCTACATTGAGGCTCTGTTTGGCAGTACAACTGTTTTTTATGCAACTAAAACTTCCCTCCAAGCCTGGAATTCAAAAATAAGCACCTGCTTTGAGGCAACTGAGAGCAACATCCAAGGGGTTGGAGAGCAACATGTTGCTCGCGAGCTACTGGTTGGGGATCACTGGTCTAGACATTAGAAATTATCATGAGCTGGGTAGCACTGATCAGTGCCTTTGCAGAGTACATACCTCTTAATGTTTTCTTCAAAACATGTCCCGTATAAAATCTTTGGGGACAATTATACTTTCTCCATGCATTATATTTTAAAGACACAGTTGACACATTGTTACGATTCTTTCCTATATGGATAAGTATATACATAATGAGTAATCCCATGGACACAGGTATGGTAAACAAATGTAGTTTAGGCTTCCCAACTCATTTTGACACAACAGAACTGCTACATTTTTTTGCAGTTAAATTACTAAAATGTGCAATATGGTGAGTTAATTAGGTGGATAATATGCATAAGATTAATTCATATATTTATTATGATCTAATGCTAATTGCATTCATTCCTAAATGAGATTAATAATCTCTATTTGTTCATGTAGAAACATCATGAAAGCTCCCCCCCAGTGCAAGTGAAACCTCCTCACCATATAAACTTTTCTGAAAAATGATTGAGTGGTCTCCCAGAAAGGGAGAGGATATTTTATGTCCCATCTGTCTAATGAACTTAAGAAGCTTTATACCACAACCACGAGTTCTGCAGCAGGTCAGGTACCCATGGGTACGAGCAGAATACCTTCAAGACAGTCTGGTCTCAGCAGGATTCTACTTGATGGCCAAACCATGTGGGTGGCCCATGGGTATGCTTTAGCTGCATTGGGGTAGGTTACAGAAGGCCAATTAAGAAGAAAAAATTAAAATGTACTTTTCCCTGTGTACAACAGTGACAGTGATGTCACTTCTAGTCTACACAAGGTTTACTATAGGGGGTGCTTGACAAAGGGGTGTGACCCCGAAACGTTGCACTACTGCATAATAAAATTGCAAGGGCTTGCCCTGCTACTGCAACTCCTGTGTGCCGGTGAAATTCTTCTTACTATAGGGGGTTGCAGTTGTGCAAGATCAAGAAAGCAGTATGTGGGTGTGGTTTGGCCTTAGTGTAAGTGGGTATAGGTCTGGTGCGGGTCTTAAAAAACAGACTGTTCTGGTCTCTAACACAGCCTATAGGGAGAGGGTTCACAGGCTCCTATCCTTCCCTGCTGTAACTTAGGCATTTTTTTTTTTTAAAAAGAAACCATAATATAATAGATTACTTTGTATATGTGTGTCTGGGGTGGTGGGGAGCTATGAGGGAAAGGGACAATGGTGTTTAGTGGTCATGGATGTAATTTTTAAAAAATAATATATTGTATGTCTACTAAACTGGATTCATTATTAATCTTGTCTCACTTAATGAAATAGTCACTATTTGCTGGTTCTAAGATGTGGACCGTTCTAGAGTGTAAGAGTTTAAGAAAACCAAAAAAGGTACAAAAAACAACATTTAATAGGCATTTTTAAAATACCTAAATGTTCTGGACCCTGTTGAATTGAATCCGATGCAATTGGTGGGGTAAGCAGCCAATAAAGGATGCCTCTTTTTTGATAAATGAACTACTCCACTGGAGGGCAGTAACTGCAAGACTGCTAAATGCAAAAAAATATTTCAGCTTCTGGGTTGATTTGTGTGGCTTAAAATGCTGCATCAGTCAGTGAAGGATACCATTTGAATAGAAAAGTAATATTCAGCAGTTATCAATACTAGCCTTCTTATGAGAGTTAAGTACAAAAACATTATAGAATGTACCTTTTTAACATCTGTCTGCTTGTACAGTGTTTTTATTAGAGATTTGTTAAAGGAATTATAATGCATGTACACTGTTTTTATTAGCTCACAAAATATTGGTGCAGACACTCTATGGGGTTGTACATACCACTGTTGCTATCAACAAAACCAATGCAACAATCAGTTACTTATTATTAAGGTCAGCACTGGTGGCTGTGCTGGAGTTTGTCATGGTTCCATCTCTTCAAGGGCTTTGGGGCATTTGTTGGAAAGACTGGCAAAAGCAACACTGTATATTTACTGTAAGTGCTTGCACTTTATTGTGCCTGCTACTTTTACATTTAAAAATAAGTCTTTCCTGTTCCCTCTTTGAGATGTGTTACCATTTTATACAAGTGGAGTGTCTCAAAAGCAGCACTGTTTGTGAAAACGCTGGGCTGTCTGAAAGGAATTCCAGGCTAGATGGTGATTGTGATCGACTTGATCTACAAGTGGCTTTATTAGCAATTTAATGGCATATCTTGTATTCAGGAGCAATAATGGCTTTAGCTGAGATGCCTTTTCTCCTCTCTCGTTCCCATACACTTTGGAATGATTAGAATGTGACAGCTGAGCTTTCAACAAGCTTCATGAATTTTAAATACTTTTCAACTAGAAAATGGGCCACATGGCGTGTGGTCAGAAATGGACAGAGACCTGGCAGCCACAGTGGGTATTTTGGGATATTTGGTGTCTGAAAGATAATGAATTCTTGGCATCTCCAGGTGCATTCTTGGCCCACTGAGCATGTCCAGGCAGAATAGACTATGTTCCTCTGTCCAACATTTAACAATTGATCATTTTGTAATCGTAAGTAGGAAAGTATTTGGAAATTTACTTTCTCAGCATGCTTGTACAAGATTTAAATTTCATGTCATCATCTTTATCAGACAAAATCTGTCATGGCATTTCACAGCAGTCTCTTGATGCCAGCAATTTTTTTGAGCTTAATACCTGGTTTTTCTTTATCCGATTTAAATTCTCTAGATTTTTGGTTTCATAGCAAAGTTCCTTATCCCTAACTCGGTTGCTAGATGCTTTCCCTTGGCAAGCCAACAAAATTTGCTAACTAATGTCTTCCACCAATGTATGGCTACAAGTACACACCAGTGCCATAAAGCATAAATAGTTGATAAATTGAATTAAGTGCTATCTACATTAACTACAATCTCCATTAAATAAACATTTTCAGGCCAAGCTCTCAATTTCTCTGTTATAATTTACAAATACCCTGGCAGGCATTATGTATCTTTAAAGGTGAGAGTTTGACATTGTTGTCCTATGCTTTATCACAAATAAACAATCCAGTCATCACAAGTACATACTCCTCTAACTGTAGTAGTAACATTTCAATAGCACACAGTGTTTGCAGTAGGGATGCACCGAATCCAGGATTCGGTTCGGGATTTGGCCTTTTTCAGCAGGATTCAGATTCGGCCAAATCCTTCTGCCCGGCCGAACCGAATCTGAATCCTAATTTGCATATGCAAATTAAGGGTGGGAGGAAAATTGCATGACTTTTTCTCACAAAATAAGGAAGTAAAAAATGTTTTCCCCTTCCCACCCCTAATTTGCATAAGCAAATTATGGTTCGGATTTGGTTCGGTATTCAGCCGAATCTTTCACGAAGGATTCGGGGGTTCAGCTGAATCCAAAAAAGTGGATTCGGTGCATCCCTAGTTTGCAGTCTGAATTAACTATATGAATTAATGTTTGCCCTATAGTGTATCTAATACCACAAGCCTTTAAATAGGCAGGCTGTGTGCAAATCTTCTAGTTGTACTGATACATGGACTACATGGGGAAGTCAAGTTCTCAGAGGGTCCAACTTTAAGGCTGGTTGCATATACAACTGCCACAACCCCTGCAGTAATCAGAGTAATTTAATATGTCTCTGATCATCACCAATATTCCAACATAATACCAGGTTGTTTATCAATACGTTTTCTCCCATTCCTGCTCTTCCTTACATGCAGTGTTATCATAGCTAATGACTAGGAATAGAATTTCAGTGGATGTTCTGTAAAACGATTAAACATTTCCCTATTTTTGTGGATTGTGAAATATACTTTTAAGCAGCCGATTGGAAACGTGGATGGTGTAAAACGCACCATAATAAAAGGACATGTAAACCCTACATTTTCCTACCATGTATATATAAGTTGGTGACATCTCCCCCACCCAAACCACTGAGCTGAGCTCAGGAGAGGAGGTTAGGAGAAAAAATCGGACCAGACAGTGATGCTATCTCTTCATTGGCTGTTAGACTGGAGGGTGTGTTTAGTAATCTGCATTGAGAAGAACTGAGCAGCTCAGTAGCCAACAGCAAAAGTAAATTACCAAGGGAGGGGTCCGAGTGGGTTAGAGGAGGAGAAGGAATCCCAAATGATTAAGTGGAGCCGAACAATTAACCTTTTACAACCAGTGTGGCAGGTATTTAAAGATTTAAAGAGGCTGTTCATTGATAACATGTTTTTGTTGAGGGTTTACATGTCCTTTAAGATGGTGCTATTCCACAAAAATGGTTGGACAATGATGTTGTAATCTGCACCCATACATTTTATAACTGATTTGACACACACAATTGTATGACTCTAACTCAGCATATCATAATTTTTACATTGGAGGTTGATTTTGTTACGTGGACCCATACTGTCTCCTTGTATAGTTTGCAGCTCGTGCTACTTTAGCAGATATTTGGCAGAATCATTTTCAATCTTACTTGACATGTTATCAGTGCTGAATACTTGGTGCCCATATGTGATCTTCACCAGTATACTAGTTCATAGCTCAGGGTGTTAGGTGATGGTATCATTATTGGTTGTGCAGATAATGCACTCCAAACAACCTTTTCCTTGCCTCCTGCTTGATACATTCTGATAATATCTGATGTAAACTAACTAATTATTCTATCTGATAACTTGGGCTCTAGTCTGATGCAATTCCATCATATTTGCATTAGGGGTGTTTTGTATTAAACATTATTGACCAGTGCAATGATTCTGAGTTCTATTTCTGACTTAAAAGATATAGGACCTCTTTTCACTCCAACAAAGGCTTTCCTCTTTTTCTTCATACTTCTTATGGTTTAAGCTAAATGTCAGACTCACTGTTCCTTATTTTGAAGTGAGTCTCAAAATAATGTAACATAGCACAATTGTTTATTCACTGGAGCCAGCTTTTCTCAAGACCATACTGTAACGTTCACAACGGGGAACCGCTGTAACTGAGGATAGCCACTCCAAGGGGAGTGGATATGGAGGACGCCCAGGGGTGTAGCCATAGGTAATTGTAGGCAAAGACATGATGGTGATGAAGTTATAGTAGGTTTATTGCAGTCGGAACACAGAAACACAAAAGGCAGGAACAAGCAAAATGGCTGATCGAGGAATCCACATGGTGGGGGAAAAGTGGGGAACACAGGAACAAAGGTACTCACTCAGGAAACAAGGTAACAAGGTTTTCAGGAACAAGACATACAAGGTATTCAAGGTTCAGGTTCAGATTCAGATTTGCAGGTCAGGAACAAACATAATACAATCAATGACTCAGCCCTGAGCAAAGCTCAGGGCGGGGTTTATAAAGGGAAGGTGATTAGGAAATGGGAAACACATGAGGGTAAACGAGGTGGGCGGAAAACGGACTGTGAATGGCAGATAATAGAAAACAATACACACCAGAGTTCAGAATCAGCCCTGAGAGCCCCCAGTGGCTCATCAGGTAAGTGCTGCAAATAAGCAGAACAGCACTACCAGAGTTCAAGTCCTGGGCTGATCCTGACATTACCCCCCCCTTGAGGATCGACCTCCGGGCGATCCCAGGATCAAATGGTCCCCCATCCTTTTTAGTCCAAACCCTGGGGAAATGGGCCGAAGCCTCGCCAGAAACGAGAACAGGAGCTTCTTGAGGATTGAAAAACAAAACAAAGAAATTGCTGGGGTCAGGAGCCAGAACAGGAACATTGGCAGAATTAGGAGCCAAGATGTCACAGCCAGAGTCGGAAACCAGGACATGAAGACAGACAAGATCAATACAGGCACCCATTACAGGTGGCGGACCAGGAGCTTGGACACCCATCACGGGTGGCAGACCAGGAGTTTGGACACCCATCACGGGTGGCAGACCAGGAATACAGGCACCCATCACGGGTGGCGGATCAGGAGTTTGGACACCCATCACGGGTGGCGGATCAGGAGTTTGGACACCCATCACGGGTGTCGGACCAGGAGCACCCATCACAGGTGTCGGACCAGGAGCACGGGCACCCATCACAGGTGGCGGACCAAGAGCACGGGCACCCATCACAGGTGGCGGACCAAGAGCACGGGCACCCATCACAGGTGGCGGACCCAGAGCATGGGCACCCATCACAGGTGGTGGACCAGGAGCACAGGCACCCATCAGAAACAGGAAGAGGCAAGCCAGGACAGCAATACCACCACTTACAGCAATAGGCCTGATAGAGACAGGGTTAACCGCCCTACCAGGTCCAGTAGCAGGGAAAGTGGAACTATCCAGGGTAGGCAGGTCCTCAGGCCCGGAGGCCAGGGCAGGCAGGTCCTCAGGCCCGGAGGCCAGGGCAAGCAGGTCCTCAGGCCCGGAGGCCAGGGCAAGCAGGTCCTCAGGCCCGGAGGCCAGGGCAAGCAGGTCCTCAGGCCCGGAGGCCAGGGCAAGCAGGTCCTCAGGCCCGGAGGCCAGGGCAAACAGGTCCTCAGGCCAGGGCAAACAGGTCCTCAGGCCCGGAGGCCAGGGCAAACAGGTCCTCAGGCCCGGAGGCCAGGGCAAACAGGTCCTCAGGCCCGGAGGCCAGGGCAAACAGGTCCTCAGGCCCGGAGGCCAGGGCAAACAGGTCCTCAGGCCCGGAGGCCAGGGCAAACAGGTCCTCAGGCCCGGAGGCCAGGGCAAACAGGTCCTCAGGCCCGGAGGCCAGGGCAACCAGTACAGGAACTGGTTTAGGAAGAACCGGCTGAGCTGCAGGCACGGAGGCTGGAACCGGCTGGGCTGCAGGCACGGAGGCTGGAACCGGCTGGGCTGCAGGCACAGAGGCTGGAACCGGCTGGGCTGCAGGCACAGAGGCTGGAACCGGCTGGGCTGCAGGCACAGAGGCTGGAACCGGCTGGGCTGCAGGCACGGAGGCTGGAACCGGCTGGGCTGCAGGCACGGAGGCTGGAACCGGCTGGGCTGCAGGCACGGAGGCTGGAACCGGCTGGGCTGCAGGCACAGAGGCTGGAACCGGCTGGGCTGCAGGCACAGAGGCTGGAACCGGCTGGGCTGCAGGCACAGAGGCTGGAACCGGCTGGGCTGCAGGCACAGAGGCTGGAACCGGCTGGGCTGCAGGCACAGAGGCTGGAACCGGCTGGGCTGCAGGCACAGAGGCTGGAACCGGCTGGGCTGGCATGGTAACGGGCACAGGCAGCTTTCGGGGAGCCGGCACAGGCAGCTTTCGGGGAGCCGGCACAGGAGCAAGGACTGGCTGGGAAGCCGGCACAGGAGCAAGGACTGGCTGGGAAGCCGGCACAGGAGCAAGGACTGGCTGGGAAGCCGGCACAGGATAAGAAGAATTTCACCGGCACACAGGAATTGTAGTAGCAGGGCAAGCCCTTGCAATTTTATTATGCAGTAGTGCAACGTTTCGGGGTCACGCCCCTTTGTCAAGGGGCGTGACCCCGAAACGTTGCACTACTGCATAATAAAATTGCAAGGGCTTGCCCTGCTACTACAATTCCTGTGTGCCGGTGAAATTCTTCTTACCCTTGTTGTGAGGCTGCCGATTCCTCTATCACTGGGCACCAGGATAAGAACCTTTGGGAGTGTGTGGTGTGCGGCTTCTCCATATTCTATTGAAGCCGGCACAGGAGCAAGGACTGGCTGGGAAGCCGGCACAGGAGCAAGGACTGGCTGGGAAGCCGGCACAGGAGCAAGGACTGGCTGGGAAGCCGGCACAGGAGCAAGGACTGGCTGGGAAGCCGGCACAAAAGCTGGAGACTGGAGAGCCGGCACCAAAGCTGGAGACTGGAGAGCCGGCACCAAAGCTGGAGACTGGAGAGCCGGCACCAAAGCTGGAGACTGGAGAGCCGGCACCAAAGCTGGAGACTGGAGAGCCGGCACCAAAGCTGGAGACTGGAGAGACGGCACCGGAGCAGGTGACTGGAAAGCCGGCACCAAAGCAGGTGACTGGAGAGCCGGCACCGGAGCAGGTGACTGGAGAGCCGGCACCGGAGCAGGTGACTGGAGAGCCGGCACCGGAGCAGGTGACTGGAGAGCCGGCACCGGAGCAGGTGACTGGAGAGCCGGCACCGGAGCAGGTGACTGGAGAGCCGGCACCGGAGCAGGTGACTGGAGAGCCGGCACGGGAGCAGGTAACTGGAGAGGATACTGGGAAACCGTAGAAAAACTAATAAACTGGGGTTCAGGTCTGAGAGAAAAAGAGGGTGACCTGGGTTTGGCAGCTGCCACAGGAGCAGAAGGTTGTGAAGGAGACAAGGGCCCAAAAACTGGAAGTGGCCGATCCGACACAGGCCAAATAGCAGTTTGTAGTTCACCTTCATCAGAGTCTAGATCCTCCCAGTCCTCATCGAAGACTGAATCTTCCCAGTCATCATCAGAGACAAAATCCTGCCAGACATCATCAGTGAAATGGATGGCGTCTTCTGCCCTATCCTCTCCATCCCAAGGGAGTTGCAGTTTAACAACGGAGTCAGAAGGCATGGAGGGCTTTCCCAAAGGCTTCCTGTAGTTAGGCTGAGTCATTCTGTAATGTTCACAACGGGGAACCGCTGTAACTGAGGATAGTCACTCCAAGGGGAGTGGATATGGTGGACGCCCAGGGGTGTAGCCATAGGTAATTGTAGGCAAAGACATGATGGTGATGAAGTTATAGTAGGTTTATTGCAGTCGGAACACAGAAACACAAAAGGCAGGAACAAGCAAAATGGCTGATCAAGGAATCCACATGGTGGGGGAAAAGTGGGGAACACAGGAACAAAGGTACTCACTCAGGAAACAAGGTAACAAGGTTTTCAGGAACAAGACATACAAGGTATTCAAGGTTCAGGTTCAGATTCAGATTCAGATTCAGATTCAGATTCAGATTCAGATTCAGATTCAGATTCAGATTCAGATTTGCAGGTCAGGAACAAACATAATACAATCAATGACTCAGCCCTGAGCAAAGCTCAGGGCGGGGTTTATAAAAGGAAGGTGATTAGGAAATGGGAAACACATGAGGGTAAACGAGGTGGGTGGAAAACGGACTGTGAATGGCAGATAATAGAAAACAATACACACCAGAGTTCAGAATCAGCCCTGAGAGCCCCCAGTGGCTCATCAGGTAAGTGCTGCAAATAAGCAGAACAGCACTACCAGAGTTCAAGTCCCGGGCTGATCCTGACACATACAGAGGGGAACCTACCATGGTGATCAGTTTTGGGGGGAATGAACAATGGCATATATGGTATACAAATACAAAACTCACTACATAGAGAGAGAAATTACTCTGTCAACCTCTGAGTACACACAAGCAGAATTAAAATTTTAATAACACTAATGATCCTGATACCTGTGTCTATAAATGATTCTTGTATGTGGGCTATATGTTTAGCCCTGTGTGCCCTCCATTCATTCTAAACTACTCACTGCTTGGTCAAGAGGTTGGATTAAAATAAAACATTGCTTCAGATGGCCTTCTGAAAAAGAAACCTTGGTTTAATATTCCACAGTCTACCAAGGTAAAAGAACATTCAGATACCATTACACTTGGCAAAAGAGTCAAATACTTCTATTATTATCACTAAAAAAATATTCCTAACTGAAAAAAATATATTTTCCCCACACAGAATAGAAAGTGCATGATCAACCTTAATTTTATATTTCATTATATTTGACACCGATTTACTTCTGATGTGAAATGAATTGTGCCAGAAGTTGACTTTTAGGCTTTCCAGTCTTGTTGCAGTTAATTTGAACAGAATGATGATCAGGGTTGTTTCAGGATAACACAGTCTCTAAGACTTACCATGTGTATCACCTTTCTGCTCTTGAAGAATAAACAGAATAGGTCTCAAAAATACATCGGTAACTATGGTTACTGTTCACTGATTATGTGATTTTTAGGTCAGATCTTCAGTTTTATAATTACATTGAATGAGGCTGTTCATCAAATTGTATTTTTTTGCCAAATGACTAAGAGGCTGGTTACAAATATAGGTGCAATCGGCAGTTAGTTTTGAACAGACATCCGATTCGTTGTTATTGAGATTATAAAAGAAGAAAAAAATACTTTTCAGTGTTTGATGAATCCGTGAAATGATGAGAAATTGGTTGCAATGGCTAAAGCTTTCCCATCACATCTTAATCTGTGTTGGCATTGAATATGTCCTAAGCTTTCATTGTGAAAGCACTACATGGCATTTATAGAGATTTAAACCCAAGACTGGTGTCTAGAAGCCAGAGAGATGCACTCTCTGCATTGAAAGGTATGTGCTGCTCTAATGTGCTTGGCAGCCACTTTAAATATTCAGTGTTTCATTAGCAGCAGACTCGGTTTTTATGGCAAGGAGGATAGCAGGAAATTCTTAGAAGAGTCATTAACGCACATTTATTTTGTTTTTTCCCAGAAATTGAACAGCACTGGCAGATACTGCCTTCTTATATTTAGAATTAGAATGGATTGGTCAATATTACAGAACACCTGAAGTCATTTCTTCATTGTAACATCACATATTCACCTTAAACTAAAGGTTATGATGCATTTCTTAACCCAAACTATGGAGAGCATGGGATATGCATTGGCAGTATACATTTGCACATTCCCTAATATAGATATCCATTAACGGAAAACTAAAGCTGTAGCATGATAAATATATTTTATATATACAGTATACAGTCGGTCCCTAAGCTTAGGTAAGTGACAGCAGCACAGAGCATGTGCTGTGAATGAGCAGAAAAGTTGAGGAGCTACTGGGGCATGTTTGGAGACACAGATCTTTACTGATAAAGGGCTGTGGTTGCCTTGGGCTGGTACAGGGCTGGTACAGAACCCCAAAACATAATATGCAGCATTTCTAGCCTAATTCTTTTTTAAGCTTTAGTTCTTTAATATGAAAGGCACCTGAAACCAACACTAGGGGCACATTTATGAGAGCTTACTGGGAATGTAGAAGGATTCCCAGCAGTTTGGTCATTTTTTAATTTACTGAATGTCAGGAAAATTTTGCCAAGCACTAAACACTGTCTAGGCCAGTAATCCGTGACCGGTAGCTCATGAGCAACATGTTGCACTCCAACCCCTTGGATGTTGCTCTCAGGGTCCTCAAAGCAGGTGCTTATTTTTGAATTCCAAGCTTGAAAGCAAGTTTTAATTGCATAAAAAGTAAGGATAGTGCCAAGTAGAGCCTCTTGTAGGCAGCCAGTTCACATAAGGGGCTACCAAATAGCCAAGCACAGCCCTTATTTGGCACCTCAATGGACTTTTTCATGCTTGTGTTGCTCCACAACTCTTTTTACAACTCTTTTTACATGAGTATGTGTCTCACAGGTAAAAAACAGGTCCAATCATGGAATATTTTTTAGAGATGAATGGGTAAAACAAATCTTAACTTTCTTATTGGCCTTGCATTTGTCTTTTTGTGTTACTTGGTTATATATATGCATGTCTTATTAGTTGAATAACCAGACACGCTTGAGGAGTCAACCCTTAGTCACAAGAGCAATCTGTGTGCGTTTGTCTTTTTGTTGTATAGTGGGCTTAGGTTTCGAGAGGCTTTAGGACATTGTGAGTATTAGTGCTTTATGGTAAATGTAACAATTTGTGTGCAAGTATTATTTTAAAGAGGTGGTTCACTTTTAGTATGTTATAGAATGGCCAATTCTAAGCAAGATTCATTATTTATATTTTATAGATTTGTTTAATTATTTGCTTGTTTCTTCTGACTTTTCCCAGCTTTCAAATGGGGCGTCACTGATCCCATCTAAAAACAAATGCTCTGTAAGGCTACAAATTTATTGTCATTACTACTGTTTATTACTCATGTTTCTATCAGGTCCTCTCCTATTTATATTCCAGTGTCCTTTTAAAGTCAATGCATGGTTGCTAGGGTAATTTGCACCAGCAAACAGATTGTTAAAAATTACTCAGAAACCACAAATAAAATATAAAGACCAATTGCAAATTGACTCAGAATATATCACTCAAAAGTGACAAAACCCTTAAAGTAATCAGATTTTCATTAGACAAACTGCAAAATAACAGAAATGCTTTATGGTTACTGAGTGTGTCAGTTATATCTGCAATTAATTAGGCAAAGTTTTGGGTTATACAGTAAAATGCTCCTGTCCAGTTTCAGTGTTGAAATAAAGAGAAATGTCTGTGACTGTCTACTCTAATAAACTGTGAAGCAGACTGTCCTATTTGCATAATTTCCTTAGAGCAAACATTTACATTTGAAATGAAAAAATCCTTTGGTATGTGCAATTTTGGAATGAGCTCCCCAGCACAGAATCCTTCCAGGTAAAAGACGTACTGAACATTTTCTTAAAAGAAAAAAAAACAGAGACAAGGCAATGTTCTAAGGTGTATGACAAGCTTTGTGGCAAGAGTCACTTTTTTTTATATGAACAGTGCCTGCGGCTTTTATGTAGTTAAAGATCCGTGTCAGGTATTTCATTTTTGTGCTCTTTTTTTTGGTAACTAAGTAAGGTTTTCTATTCATTAAAGGTGTAAGCCTGTTAATGTGGCATGACTGCTGGGAAATATCCTCTTTTCTGGTTCCCATCAATCCTTGGCATCCCAGCCTGCTGCATATTTCTGTCAGCAGGAGCCTCACAACAGGCTTCTGCTCAACACATATGGCCTCCGAGCAGCACTTGTACCACAGGAGTGGTCTGAAGATTGGAATGAAATGGTCCCTTTAGATGCAGCAGCATTTTGGCCATCATTGCCAAGGCTTTCTACGTGCTTCACAGAAGTTGTGAGTCAAAGTCAAACTAACAACAATAACACAGATTATGTAAGAGTGTTCCTAAAGAGGAGATGACAGGACGGCTTTGCTATGCAGCCGAGTTAAGTTTGGACTAGTGGTTTTATTTTTGGTGGTAAATTAATTTAATTTGAAATAAAATACTGATGTGAACTCGGCAATGTAATATTATTGTATTTATCTGTAGTATTACTCATTTCACAGAGGCTAGGCAGGCAACAGAGGAGGAGTGGGGCTTTGGCTCTTCATGAGATTTTATATGTAGTAATTCTACAAACATTCCTAAAATAAATACTAAGGGGGTTATTTATTAAGGTTTGAGGTCGGGTTAAAAAAAAACTCAACGTTTTTGAGATTTATTATACCCCAACCCTGGAGATAGCTGGAATCCGAAAATACACCCTCTAAAACCTGTCATGTAGGAGTCAATAGCTGAGGTCCCTTGAACAATTTGAAGATGTTAACAGCCTTCATGATGTTAGAGTTATTTTCGGAGGTTTTTGTCTGAAAACTCGATCGATTCAAGGTTTTTTCGACTTGATTAATTTGATTTTTCGGGTTTGTCAACTCGAACTCGCTGAATTGAGTTTTTTCTTAAATAAGAAACCATTCGAGTTCAGTTGAGGTGTAAAAAAAAACTCTAACATTCCCCTCTGATAAATAACCATCTAAGAATCAATACAAATGTTCTATTACCCAATGTGATCATTTGTCCTTTTAGCTTTCACTGGTGACATTTTTTGTCAAAAGGAAGTGCACTCAAATTCTAGGACCTTTTAGTCCTGCTCTGGCCCCAATTAAGGCAAATCATGATCATCCTAGGTCTTAACGTCTTGCTTGGCAATACAGATTTGTTTTATATAACACATTTGCTTAAGAGGGAGATGTCAAAAGTAACACTTTATGCTGGGCTTTAAATGTGCTGGTGGCCCCAGGTCAAGAAAATATGGGCCAAACTTGCCAAATTGGTACAATTTAATTTTTATAGAAGTCAAAATAATGGCTGTAAAATAATCTCCAGTTTGCATTGCGCACTGACAATCTACTTTAATGTACTGTATATTTACAGCTGCTACATGTATATGGAGAGTAAAGGAACGTAAGGAAGGGTGAAATTTGAAAGCTCTTGGTTTATGAGCGACCCTTTTAAAAGTCTGTCACATAGGCTTTTTCCCTCTAAATGTATATTTCGCAATTGCAATGAAATGCCAGCTTTTCCCATGTATTGTTTCTTTTAGTGGTATTTCATCTTGTCATGTGTAAATGCAGAATCAATTTCTTGTATCATGTCATATCATGCAATTATTCCCACTTCTTGTGCTATATTTTATATAATATTCTTAATAGCTTATAAAGTGTACAAGGTTTACTATCTATTATGTAGCACAAAACATGTTTGAACACTAAATATGAATTCAGCTTTTGCGCCATTGTTTTACTTAAATTGGAATTCATTTCAGGCTTTTGACTGGTCAAGGGACAGCCACTAAATGCACATATAAGACATTTAAGGTTAAGCATTTCAAAATCTGGAAAAATCTGGCATGACTCGTCATACTAATTCTCAAGATAATTAAATGCATACATCCGTTACTGTGAGTAAATACTGCCATTATTACCTGTTGGATTGTTTCCTAAAGTATCAGGAAGCAATTATCTGTCAGCAGATGGGACCTACTGAAGTCATATCTAATACTCAGTCTTTGTACTTAGCCAAATGTATTCCAAAGTAATAGTACTGGGTTTAATAAAATTGCAGTGAGAAAAGTTTTCAGTCTGTAGTCCTGAAGAGAGACATCAATGACGTTTGACCCCTGTTTATCTTCCTGTTGTAACGCTAACTAAGACTAGGTAGACCAAACAGCTTGACTATTTAGAGACAGAACTAGTGCAAAACATGCATCTAGTTAGTATTTCACTAATAGTAACATTCACAGAGGACAAACTGCCATTTCTGGGAACATCGGGACAACAATTACATGTAAAAGACCCAATAAAATCCTTTATAAATTGATGGAACCACAAAAAAAACACAGTGTAAAATGTGGGAAAACTTATAATGAGGGTATATAAAATTGAGGTTTCACTGCATGGAAATTGCTGGGCTGCATAGATTGCAAACTCTCTGCACTGAAATTAAATGCAGTTTTAAATGTCATTTGGTTAATTTACATTAGGACAGAATGTCAGAAAATGCCCATGGCAGTAACCAGAAACAAATAAATGACTCCATAATTTGTATGTGGCATGTTTTTTCAAGAAAACGCTTAATTCTTACAAGCCCTTCTTGATATAATTGCAGACTGAAGCTGTGAAGAAAGCACTGCAGGATCTTCAGCTAAATGTGGTTGAAATGACAGATGAAAATGCTACATTAGATGGAGGAGATGTTTTGTTTACAGGTATCTTTCTACTAACAGTTTCACTGCACTTTAGTCACACAACTATGTAAACTGAAATGTATTGTACAAACATGTCTATCAGTAAAGATATGTCAGATTATGAGAAATATGTAATATAGCAGCTTCATGGTACAATGCCTTCATGCCTCATTGGTGTCACAAGGGCCTCTTGTTATTGAAGAAATGTTTTTTTTTTTCTGAAACCTCATTGTGTTTATTGAACAGATTGGCATTACATAATAATATTTTCTCAGGCCTTATATATATATGCCAACAAAATAACTCAGACTATTATTTCTTCATATTTAACATTCCATAACATTCCATCATACCCTTGCCAACTTTAATAAGTACCTTTTTTGAACTTATTTCAATTCCAAAAGTATATTTGATAGAGCAGTGCTCAAATAATTTTTACCACTTTTATTTGCCAGGGCCTGACAAACTTTAGACAAATGGTAAAGAGATGATTCCCACTTTGTTTTGCTTTTGTAGCAGTTATATCAGCTTAACCTGTCTGCTTTTTCCAGAAATACTGTATATTGTGGCACTTGGTCTGGCCTGTGCTGATTCTGCTGTTCATCTGTAATATATTCTATCAGCTACTCTGTTTTCTTGTTGAACATACCTGCACAAGTGCATTTCTCATATACTACTTTTTGTATGATGTAGGGAGTGATTTTCTGAGTGGATAGCATTCTTTGTGATCATATGCAGCAAATACAATCTCTGTTCTTACTGATTTTTCAATATATGAATTCCTCCTTTAAGGGGATCTATCATCACACATAAAAAGCTAAAAAGTATAATAAAAGTTTGCTTGCTAATTAAACATGAAACCCAAATTATTTTTTTTATGAAAACACACATACCCGTTATAAATGATTTTAAAAATCTGACCCGTCAATCATATATTGCCTCTATACCTCAAGCATAAAGGAGGGACAGACCATTTCTTTCATTTTCCATTCTACAATTCTTATATGTCACTGCACTTCTCACATTCCCCCTCCCCCCTCACGGTCTATAATTGCGTAGCCTGTGCTCGGCATGAGCACTAGGTCCCCCATTCTGCCAATATTTTTGGGGTAATACAAAACTTGCCTTAATAAGTGTCCACAAAATGGCGCCTACCTGCTTGCTGTGATTGTGAGTCACCAGACTGAAGGAAACAAGATTTAAATAATTTATATAGTGTAAATAAAGTTTGTTTTACTCAATTAACATGATAGAAAAGGATTTGGAATTATTTCTTAGGCTGCTAAGCAGCTAAGGGAAGGGAGCACTTTATAATTTGTAATTAAAATATAATTTTTATGGCTCAAGCTGAATATCCATGTATACTGCCATTTAATTCTTAAGCTCCCCATAGATTCTTCTTGCCGAACGACCGATTTTAGGGAAGCCTGACCAATCCTTCGAAAATTATCGTGCGGTTAGTGGGATCCGAACGATCGTACATCTTACGATTTTTCGGCCGACATCTGTCAGGAAATTGATCGGCCAGGTCAAAAAATCTTTGTCGGTCCCAGTGCAATCTATCTATGTTTGCAGGGCCAAGCAGGCAGCTCCCCTTTGTTTTCCTGGCAAATTGGTCTTTTTAGTTGATGGTAAATTCGTACGATCGTTCTGAGAAGATCGTGGTCTCACGATCAGAATCTGATCTTTTAAAAATCTCAACATCTATGGCCAGCTTTACCCTAATCCTAAATCCAAGTATGGTATTGTAGAAAGAGTTTTATAACAATTACTGTGTGCATTGAGAATTTTGTATGAAAACACCTAATTTAGTTATTCTGCTCATACAAATTTTTTGAGGAGCGACCCAAATACATTTTTGCTCATGTAGGCAAAAAGAAATTAGAAAAATATTGACAGTAGGGGCCAAATTGTATGCCGTGGATCTTGTGTTACCCTGATACCTCAAGAACAGGCCAGTGCTAATATTGTAAAATAGAAAATGTACATAAAGTGCTATTTCTGTCTTTCAGCAAACAGTAAACGTGTATTTTGCTCTGTTCCACAAGCTGTAACAAGGATTATAAAGAAGCATTCATTCCTAAGGGTTTGCATGTTAGCACAGCAATTCATACGAGGCACATATAAAAAGGGCAATTTATTCCATTGACCTGTTTTATATTCTAATATGTAATACGCTTTTTTATCAACCCAACCCATATTGTTTATATGAATCAATATTTATCCAACAGCACCTTGAACATTTCCCAAAGAGCTACTCTTTTCTTCTATTGAAAATTGTAACTGATACATCTGACTGCAGTTCTGTTCTACAACTGGAATCCATTTATAGTATTAAAGATGGGTCATTCTCACACAATACTGTTTTGTAAAGCCAGTTTCAAATTACAGTGATGCTATTTTCAAATTGCTCCTGTTCTTGAATTTTGTGACTAATTTATTTTGCTTTCTTTCAGTTAGACTTAGTTCTGTATATCCATGCTTTACTCAAAAAGGAAAATCAGTAAACAAATAGTAATTTAGTCTTGAAACTGTTTTTGAGCTAAGGAATTTCCTTCTTATTCATGTGCCTTAATTCTTATACAAATCCTGAAGGCATTGCATTCATGCAGCTAGAAAAATAAGTAACAGAAATATATGCACATAGTAAACAGCAATCATCACCATTGTCATTTATTTATATTTATTGCCATCAAGTTACATAGCAACTTACTAGTAAATTAACAAACAGGGGATATACAATATGGTAAGACACATCTTATAATCTAAAGATAAGTTCTGGGTGCAGTTACCCAACAGGGAAAATATACACCACTTATACCCCATTTAGTTGGGCTTATGTAAAAAAAGGTACATATGTATGTATTTTTACACCCCCTATCTGATTCAACAGATTGATGTAACTGTTAAGGACTATTTCTTCCTCCATTCCCCCTTAGGCTCACAGTGTAATGCACGCCCCCCCCCCCATCTTGTTCCATTGTGCACTATACCTGCACTGAATTTTTAATCTAGTTCAATATAGTCTAGCTTTCACAAACCAATACCACTGGCACCAGTGGTCCCTGTATACGCTTTAGGGGTGCAATTTTGGGCTCCTTAGCTATCCAGAAATTGCGTCTGATTCACTCTATACCCCTATATGTAATTAATGGTACAAAGTTTAGCTAGGTCCACTAACCCATAGAAACCAATAACGCGTTGACTGATGACAGATGACTGTTGCTTTTAAACAGATGAATGTTATCTATTGGATAGCTGCTATAAGTGATTAGACTAACTTTGAACCTTTTATTACATAACCCCCATAAACTTATACAGAATATACATACTGTCTCCAGGTTTAGAACTAATGATGACGTGACTGATGTTTAATGAAGAACTGAAATACTGTCCATACTTTTCATGGAAAGTTTCCCATGAACTGGGACCCTTGGTTAGAAGATATTGGGGATGATTTGTTATGGGTCTTCTAGACTTATTAATCAAACAACAACTGAAGTCAATCAGAGCCATTTACAAAAAAAGAAAGCTTGTATTTCCTCCGGGCTTCCAGTTAAACAGTTCAGATATCAAGGGATATTCATTAATGACCATTAAATTAAAATTGAAAAGCACGCTGCCAGTAACACAAGACACACTCCTCCATTCACATGGGACCAAGGGTGGGACAGTGTCCCTAAAATACACACATATTTAAAAAATTCAAGCATCAGGTTTATAGGTGATAACAATAAGCACTCGCTTCTTAATTAAAGTCAAAGCTCCAATTGCTTATTTAGTTATCCCTCATTGATGAACCCAGTTTCCCTCCCTTCCAATCGTACCCCAGCGGTTCCTGCCTGTCTACGTGGGGAACGAGTGGGAGCTAGTCACCCACCAGAACATTGCTTTAAGGCATCTACATACATAAATAATCTATATCTTTAATTTATTTATTTATTTATTTGTTCATTTTCTTCCAGGAAAGGAATTCTTTGTGGGTTTGTCGAAAAGGACCAATCAACGTGGTGCTGAAATTCTGGCAGATACCTTTAAGGTCAGCATTAAAGGGAATATATATGTATGCATGTGTAGCTGTGTTGTAATCAGTTGGGTGATTCTAAGTAAATTAGAGAACAAAAATTAGGTTACATCTAGTCCAGGTTTCAGCATGATCAACTGACACCCAGATTCCTCATAAGTCCTAATGCTTAGGATCAAAATGCACCATGCCTCTCCTATGTATATTATTAACAGGGCCGCCATTAGAAATCACGGGGCCCCGTACAACAAAATTTTTGGGGCCCCCTGGGCCCCGCCCACACTGACGACCAAGCTCCGCCCCATATCCCGCCCACATCGCAGTTAAAAGACCACACAGACATCAGCGCTAAAAAAGTAACCCCCCCCCACACAAGTTGTAAAAAGCTATTGATGGTCAGGGCCCCCTTATAAAAAAAATTGGGGCCCCAAAAAAAAAAATTAAATTTTTTTTTTTTTTTAAAAACATTGGTGGCAGGGGCCCCCTGTTAAAAAAAACTTGGGGCCCCAACAAAAAAAAATGTAAAAAAAACTAAAAAATAAACAAACATTGGTGGCAGGGGCCCCCTTCTAAGTTAAAAACAAATTGGGGCCCCAAAAAAAAATTTGAAACAAAATTAATTTTTTTTTGAAAAAAAAAAAAACATTGGCGGCAGGGGCCCCCTTATAAGTTAAAAACAAATTGGGGCCCCAAAAAAAAATTTGAAAAAAAATTAATTTTTTTTTGAAAAAAAAAAAAAACATTGGCGGCAGGGGCCCCCTTATAAGTTAAAAACAAATTGGGGCCCCAAAAAAAAAATTTGGAGAAAAAAAAATTTTTTTGAAAAAAAAAAAATGGTGGCAGGGGCCCCCTTACAAGTTAAAAACAAATTGGGGCCCCAAAAAAAATTTTAAAAAAAAATAATTTTTTTTTGAAAAAAAAAAAAAAAAACTGGTGGCAGGGGCCCCCTTACAAGTTAAAAAAATTTGGGGCCACCAAAAAGAAAAGTTTTAAAAAAAAGATTGGTGGCAGGGGCCTATAGAATATTAAAATAATACATTGGTGGCCAGGGGATTAAAAAAAAAAAAACACAAACTGGTGTTCAGTAGAATTGAACTCATGGCTTCAGTACTTCAACTTCGCCTCCTCGGGTCTTTTCACCGCTTCAGGACTTCGGCTTCGGCTGTTTTCGTGACTTCGGGTCTTTGCGCTGCTTCAGGACTTCGGCTTCGGCTGTTTTCGTGACTTCGGGTCTTTTCGGCGCTTCGTGACTTCGGGACTTCGGCTTTTTCCGTGACTTCGGGTCTTTTCGTCGCATCGGCTTCGGCTTTTCGGCACTTCCGCATTCGGCACTGAAGAGGCAAGACGTACGGCTCGGGCGCTCGTAAGGGGGGCCCGGATCTTCAAAAAAATGCAGCGCTGCCGGGCCCCCCTTCATGCCCGGGCCCGGTACGCTTGTCCCCCCTGTCCCCCCCCCCTGATGGCGGCCCTGATTATTAATGTTACATTTTCTGAATATGGCTGGCTGCCATGGAATGAAACCACAATTGGGGGTTTATTTATTAAAGGTCTAGTTGTTTTCCTGAAAATTTCAAGTTTTTAGAGGGTAGTTTCACTAAAAACTCAATTTCATTGGAATCTGAAAATTCTCCAGCTAAAACCTGTCATGTAGGTAAGTCAATGGCAGAGGTCCCTTGAACCATTTGAAGATGTTTTTTGCCTTCATGATTTTCAGGGTTTTTTATGGTGGTTTGTACTCGATGTATTTGAGGTTTTTTAGCCTATAAACTCGATAAATTTGAGGTATTCAAGTTTTTCCCCAATTGCATTCAATCAAGTTTTTTAGATTCGAGCTTTTTTTTTTGATTTGTAAATTTATTCAAGGTAGAAAAAACTTGGATTTTAATTGATGCAGTTCATCTTGCAGCATGATTAGATCACTATTTGTGAACTTCCTTTACTGGATATGTATTCAGTTATCAATTATTTGTATAATAGTAATATAGACTGTCTGGCATGCTTACTATAAAATCTCTGCCTTATAACCTCCTCTGTGGTTATCTAGCATTATTAAGAGTGATTAAATTTGTTTAGTGTATCAAGTAGGACAATATACGTGACAATGACATATTTTTAGGACCGTTATGTATTATGTATGCAGCCTGTAATAAATGTTATGATTTATGAATATGATAATTCACATAAAAAAAGCTATGGACATTATATTATTGGCCTAGTCCATGTATCTGGTGGGGTAATATAGCTCAAGCTGCATCCAGCTAAAGGTGACTCCCCCTTGTATTCCCCTTAACATTATAGAAATGTTGCATCTTTTTTTTTTTTTTTTTAAATAATAGCTATTCTGAGATTCAAAGAAAATTCTTGCATGTATTCACGTTTGCAGTTTTCTTGTTTGCATGTTTTCGCCAATCAAGAAAAACACAATTTTGAATTTTGATATATCTGCCCCTGACAATCCTATAAAAACAATCACGACTAATTATTTCTTCCACCAGGATTATGCAGTTTCCACTGTGCCAGTGTGCGAGACATTGCACTTGAAGAGTTTCTGCAGCATGGCTGGACCAAACCTCATTGCCATTGGCTCGAGTGAAGCTGCCCAAAAAGCTCTAAAGGTAAAAATATATATGTGTTTATGCAGTGCCATAAAATATTTTGTCACTTTTTTTTTATCAGTGGAGTCATGATGTAGTCATTATTTCCTTAGGTTAGCTAAATATCACATCATTTATACACGAGCCTTCATCACATTACCTGCATGTATCCTTGTTTCACTCAAAAAGTAAATTGCTTGACTGTGATTAGAGAACAGGTATAAATGGGGTGGGCCCTGGGCTTTTACACACTGTCAGTGATGTGATTAAAATGGGGGTTTGAGGTTTAATTTGTATGCACAATATTGTTCTTGTTTTATATATGTAAAATATTTCTAAAGATGTTAAAATAGTGGTTTAATAACTTAATTGTCTTGTACCTGATTGCCTATTTATTTTTTCAAGTTTGCTCTTTTTATGTTTGCTGCCCTGTGTTTTGGTTGGCAGCATGCAGTGTGGCAAGAGCAAAGAGCCCTGTCAGCCAAGGAACCAATTATCTAGACAAACTGGTTAGTTCTCTGACTTTTAATGAGGGTCCCATGACCAAAGAGGATTTTGCAGCATGCCTACTCTAGCAAGCTTCATGCAGTAGTACATTGCATTAATGCTTCTGCCCATACAACCAAATCACATAGTCTATGATAGTTAACACCCAGAGTGCAGTAAGGGTCTACTTATGAAACTGTGTGCATGTACCCACCTACACACACATATGTATTTAGTATATTGCTATACAGTAACTGAATGTATGAGATTGGGAGGCCCATTTATCAAAGGTCAAATTTCGAATTCATGTGACTTTTTTTTAACTCTAATAAACTTGAATATATTCAAAAATTTGATTGGGAGGTTATTTATTAAAAAAAATGAATATCTAAAAGTCGAACAAATACCGTATTAACGACGAAAACTCGAATCAAATTCGAATCGAATTGACTAAACTCACTCACTCTCCCACTGACTTATACAAGAACTCGGCAGGTTTTAGGTGGTGAATAGTGAAATTCGAATTGTTCCAAGGGTCAAGGTTTGATAATTCTCGATTTTCAAATTCGAATTTGAATTAAAATTAAAATTGAGTTTGACACACTCCTATTTGCCCTCGGTTATAGGTAGCAACGACATCTTAATACAATATTGTATGATACATAGAACCTATCTTACTCCAGCAAGGCTGCATTCCATGGGCTTAAAGCACTTAGCTGCACACCTTCTGGATGTGCCTGCTGTTAAATTCTGGGACCAGGTGATGAATTTTGTAACACAAACTCTCAGTATACCGAGTGTGCGGACTCCTGAGACATGCCTCCTGGGTTTGGATGAAAATATTACACCCAACACTCTCCAACGCAATGTACTATGGTTACTATATTTTTATGCAAGGAAGGCAATTACCCTAGTCTGGAAGCTCCCTAGAGCCCCCTCCTTAAAATGATGGAAATCCCTTGTAAATGAAGCTCTCCCCCTATGCATGTTAACATACCTGGGTAGAGACTGCCCAGACAGGTTTGAGAACATATGGGGTCCATGGATAGACGAAACTGAAACAGCATCTGTGCAGGATAATGTATAATGTACTATAAGTTATATGCGTTGTGATACCTACTGATACATAGCACAGCCTACATCCCCCCCCCCCCGCTCCCGGTTAAAAAAAAATGCTTGTTCTGCCTCTGACTGTCCCAACCTAGGTCAGCAACACTGATGTGATTATCAAATATGGACGTGACAGACTCCCTGTATAACTGAACTGTTTGTTATTATTCATTAGGGATGTATCAAGCTGAAAAATTAAAAATAAAATCTTTTTTTTTTTTTCAAATTCAAATGGAGTTTGGATTATTCACAATTCAAATTTGAGTTTTGACCAAAAAAAAAATTAGAAAATTTGAATTTACAATTCAACCCTTAATAATGTATTTGGATAAGGGTCACTTCCTAATAAAGTGTAAGCAATGTGTGACCTCTTTTATCAAAGTGAGTTTCTCTTAGAATTCCTCTCTCTTGTTTGTTAGCTTAAAAATTATTGTTAGACTCCAAGCTATGTGAAATGCATTCCAAAGCTGAAAATAGTTCTGGAATGTTTTCTTGTAATATATCGGCAGATCGTGTTTAAATCTCATTATAAACAATGTGTGAGGTTGATTGATAAAGGATTACTTTTGAACCAGCCATGACTAAATGCAGTTATTATATTTCCTTTGAAATCTTCACGTGGTGCCCGTGAAAGAGTAAAATTGGCAGATTACAGGTATTATGAATAAATTTATCATCCTCTGAAACTCAAGAAGGCCACACATGGCTGATTTGTTTCATACAATTCAGTCTATTTCTGAACTCTATAACCATTGATCGATGTGTGGGCCTCCCTACTGAGTAAATTGCAGATCAGAGTGCAGTGTGATGGCACCATAACCAATGACCCTATTCCCCATGCACATGGGTTCATCACCTTACCTGGAACAGGATAGACCTTTTCTTATACACAGACATGCAGCTGATCAGCCTGTTGGAGAATAAGGAGTACATTTCCACTCATGTGTCTAAATTATATATCATCTGTCTGATCAATCTGAGTGCAGACAGTTGGCCAGTTTGCGGATAGCTTTAGACAGTTTGTGCAATGCAATCATTTAATTTATTTTATCAGCTTGCCTTCTTATAGGAATCTTACCTAGATTAAAGCAGAATTCTGCACTAAATCTGTTTCTCAAAAGAGCAAACAGATTTTTTTTATATTTAATTTTGAAATCTGACATGGGGCTAGACATATTGTCAGTTTCCCAGCTGTTCCCAGTCATGTGACTTGTGCTCTGATAAACTTCAGTTACTCTTTACTGCTGTACTGCAAGTTGGAGTGATAACCACCCCCCCAGCAGCCTAACAACAAAACAATGGGAAGGTAACCAGATAGCAGCAGTTACATTAAAGGGATACTGTCATGGGAAAAAACATTTTTTTCAAAATGAATCAGTTAATAGTGCTGCTTCAGTAGAATTCTGCTCTGAAATCCATTTCTCAAAAGAGCAAATAGATTTTTTTATATTCAATTTTGAAATCTGACATGGGGCTAGACATATTGTCAATTTCCCAGCTGCCCCAAGTCATGTGACTTATGCTCTGATAAACTTCAATCACTCTTTACTGCTGTACTGCAAGTTGGAGTAATATCACCCCCTCCCTTCTCCCCCCCCCCAGCAGCCAAACAAAAGAACAATGGGAAGGTAACCAGATAACAGCTCCCTAACACAAGATAACAGCTGCCTGGTAGATCTAAGAACAACACTCAATAGTAAAAACCCATGTCCCACTGAGACCCCTTAAGTTACATTGAGAAGAAAAAACAGCAGCCTGCCAGAAAGCATTTCTCTCCTAAAGTGCAGGCACAAGTCACATGACCAGGGGCAGCTGGGAAATTGACAAAATGTCCAGCCCCATGTCAGATTTCAAAATTGAATATAAAAAAAATCTGTTTGCTCTTTTGAGAAATGGATTTCAGTGCAGAAGTCTGCTGGAGTAGCACTATTAACTGGTGTGTTTTGAAAAAAAACATGTTTTCCAATGACAGTATCCCTTTAAGTAGGAAAAACAACAGCCTGCCAGAAAACAGGCCCATCCTAAAGTGCTGGCTCTTTCTAAAAGCACATGACCAGGCAAAATGACCTGAGATGGCTGCCTACACAACAATATTATAAATTAAAAAAATTACACTTGCTGGTTCAGGAATTAAATTTTATATTGTAGAGTGAATTATTTGCACTGTAAGCAGTGTAATTTATAAATAAAAAACACATCATAAAAATCATGACAGAATCCCTTTAAGTTGGTATATGGGAGTAGCTGCCTAAGTCTGTTATTATATATATATGTAACTGTGTACAGCCCTGTATATATACGTTTGTTTATAGGTACATGTGTGTTAGGGAAAGCATGACAAGAATCATGATAGAAGTGACATAAAAACGAAGGAAGAAATTCACTTAAAATAGTATTATATGGGCTATATATATTTTCAACCTTATCTACCATCTTTCATGTAAGATATTTACTTTACTTTGTCAAGATGGCTTATATTGTGTGTGTCATCTAAAATTAGCAGAATGCCTATAGGGGCATATATTATTAAAGGGTGAATTTATAGCTCACTCTAGCCTGAAATTCTACCAATCTCTCTGACTATGAAGATTTTCATTCATCCAGGTCATGGTATACAATGAAGAGTTACAATGTGCCATTGTGATTGGATTAGTGGAAGAGTTTATATGGCGAGAACGTCCCACACCAGTCAGTTGAACTGAAGAAGCTGCTCGGATGAGTAGTGAAACAACTTCAATGATTACTCAGCAAGTCCAGTTGTTTTAGATTTACCTATACTAGAGATACCAATCTCTGTGCATTTGTATATGATTTTTAGAGCCATATTTTCCAGTAAGCTCTCACTTTGACCCATTGATAAATGTGCACTAGAAATCTTATACAAATTATCAGGGAGTGAAGAAACTTCCGTCTGGCAGCTTTAGTATCACCCTTTGATAAATATGCCCTATAGGTTTACATATCCATAAATTAAGAGACAACTAAATTCTCCCCGCAGGAGAATTAGACAAGAGTCCTAAGGGATCAGTGGCAAGTACAAAAAGAAAAACTTTAAAATAACAGAAGTATTTTTTTGGGAGGGGGGGTGGATCTGTGGTTCTCTGAAGTTTCTTTTGTGGGGGATTTATATTTCAGATTATACCCATAAATATTGTGTTTCCTATATAAATATTGTATTTCCTGAGTTTATTTAACAATAGCTTTAGAGAAAGGTGACGCCAGTTATGAAGAGAATGGGAAAAAAAGTCCCTAACTTATACCTGTCAGAAGGAACCCCATTCCACCTTTCTGGAATGAGCTAATTTTGAAAATCAGTAAGGTTATTTACGTTATTATAAGCAAAAAAAAAAAAAAGATAAATGAATCAATCTCTTTGTTTACCAGATATGATTTTATGCTAAAAGTTGTTTGGGAAGAATGTAGGCAAGCCATCTGGATTTTGTTTTATAAAGATAAACAAGGAAATTTCTGAGATTCTCTGGAATTTGCAGGATTCCTACTAAGTGTTTCTGATGAAAGAGTGGAAAGAATGCTCACATATAGAAACTGTAAGTGTTCATAAAACCTTTTATACAGGGCACAGTATGCTAGCCATACCAGATCTTTACAACAAAGATAATCAAGACTTTCTAAAATAGTTCATAGTACGCATACCTATGTGCATATCGTAGAGAATCTGGATGTTGACTATATTACTAGAATATGTGGCCACAGACTATGGGCCTCTGAGAACTGATTGATATAAACATAACAGTCAAAACCTGAGCACTCCTGGGTATATTTATGCAGTAGGAGATCTACATGGGGTTTAAACAAAAATGCATTGATAAAGGTATTCGGAGTGGCCCACCCTGCACTTTTGCAATTAACATGAATCTACTATTTTTAGTGGTTTCTGAGATAGTAGCAGTTTTAGACAGGCTCGTAGCTCAACGGCTATCTTGAAAGTCCTATCTATCTATGCCAGGGGTCCCTGGTAAGCCACATTCAAATGTAAAAAGAGTTGGGGAGCAACACAAGCAAGAAAAATGTCCCTGAGGGTGCCAAATAAAGGATGTAATTGTTTTTGGTAGCCTCTATGTGGATTGGCAGCTGACAGGAGTCTTTATTTGGCAGTACACCTCATTTTCATGCATCCAAAACACAGTCTCACAACAGGAATTTAAAAATAAGCACCTGCTTTGAAGCGACATGTTGCTCACGAGCCACTGGTTGGGGACCACTATGAATTTTCATTTTTTCATTATTTACGATTTTTAAATTATTTCTCCAGTTTGCAACTTCAGAAATCTGGTAGCTGGGGTCCTAATTATCCTATCAACATGCATTAATTGAAAAAGAAACTAGAATAAGAATTGGAGAGGGCCTGAAGAGAAAGAATAGTAATAAAAAGTGGCAACAAAATACATTTGAAGCCTTACAGAACATTGGTATTTACATGGGTCAGTGGCCCCCCTTTGAAACCTGGAAGGAAAATAATTAAAAACTAAAAAAATGAAGGCTAATTAAAAAGTTGCTTACAATTATCCATTCTATAACATACTAAAAGTTAACTTTAATATAATTTTGCCATGTGACATATAAGCAAAGCATTTTCTGACGAAGAAAAAATGAAGGCCAATTGAAAAGCTGCTTAGAAATATTTATACTGTAACATACAAAAAGTTAACGTAAAGGTGAACACTCCATTTAGAAACGAATATCCACTACAGTTTCCATACCATACCAGAAATGTTTAGTTAGAAGGGCTGAGAGAGAGAGATATTATTGAGAGAGACTAACAAAGGCTCTCTCTGATTTTAGGTTTGTTTTATTCTGATCCCTTACATGAGCTGGCAAACTAGAACTGAATTTGTATGAAATCCTTGATCTGCCTAGCAACAGACTTTGGTTGGAACGTTCCATCTCCTTGTGAGGGGGAGGGGGGCAAAGATTTAGGATATCTGCTCTGGTGTAGATTCTGATAATTGCTATTACAGTGAAACCTCAATTTTACATCCCCTGATTTAAAATTTTCCCTCATTTTAAATTGTTGTTTTGTGGTCCCACCTATATATTATGCATAATACATTTCCCTGATTTTACATTTTCCTGGAATTTACACCATTTTTTCTGGTCCCCTGAAAATTTTAAAATGAGGCTTATACTGTATATATGGAAGAAAATGATATACTATAAGTTTGGGGTGTGTCCACCATGGCAGTGATAGGGTGCTGCAATGAAGTGTACTTTGTGTTCTCACCAAAACATGCTGTGCTCTCTCCTGTAATTGATTCCAGCCTCTAACAGCCCCAGTTCAGTTGTCAAGTTTTTATTCTCCCTGGGAGCCAAAGACTGCTTGCTCAATCCATTGAGGACTTTTCTGGGAATTCAGCTCCAGATGCTATGTCCTTTGCAGCACAACAGACTGTGACCACAAATAATATGTAGCACTGTGATTCTTTTCTAATACAGGTATGGGACCTGTTATCCAGAATGCTTGGGAACTGGGGTTTTCCAGATAACGGATCTTTCTATAGTTTGGATCTTCATACCTTAAGTCAACTAGAAAGTCATTTAAACATTACATAACCCAAATAGGCTGGTTTTGCTTCCAATAAGCATTTATTATATCTTAGTTTGGATCATGTACTAGGTACTGTTTTATCATTACAGAGAAAAAGGGAATCATTTTTTAAAAAATTGCATTATTTGGATAAAATGGAGTGTATGGAAGAAAGCCTTTCTGGAGCTTTCTGGATAACGGGTTTCTGGATAATGGATCCCATACCTGTATCTTAAAGGAGAAGGAAAGGCATCCTGCACTTGTGGGTGCCAAATGTTAGGCACCCCCAAATGATTGTATTTACTTACCTGAAACCCCCGGCCGGTGCTCCTATCAGCAGAAAACTGCATCTGCCCAGGGTTATACCAGTGGACACCACGGAGTGATCCTCTTCTTCTTTCTTCAAATTTCCCGGGGCAAACTCATGCGCAGTTGAACGAAATAGGAAACTTTTTCGTTGGTGCAGTTTTCTGCTGATAGAAACACCGGCCAGGGGTTTCAGGTAAGTCAATACAATCACTTGGGCATGACTAACATTTGGCACCCCCAAGTGCAGGATGCCTTAACTTCTCCTTTAAGCCCACTAAATTAAAATCTCATCCTCTGCAACAAAAGCCAAAAGCCTGGTGAGATGATGTTTTCTAACTTGTAGGTGACTGTTGAAATCTAATTGCTGATCACCTAATTGCTAATCTAATCGTTGATGTTTTTACACAACATGATAAATAGCCCCTAACATTCCTGCTTAATAAGTAGTAGGGATGCACCGAATCCAGGATTCTGCCTTTTTTCAGCAGGATTCGGATTCGGCTGAATCCTTGTGCCTGGCCGAACCAAATCCGAATCCTAATTTGCATAAGTAAATTAGGGGTGGGTAGGGAATCACACGACTTTTTGTCACAAAAGAAGAATTTTTTCCTCTTTTTCCTTTCCTGCCCCTAATTTTCATATGCAAATTAGGATTCGGTTCGGTATTCGGCCGAATCTTTCACCAAGGATTCGGGGATTCGGCAACCTTCACAAACATCCCATGGTCTAGTATATAAAAAAGAGATGAACTAATGCAGACCAGGCTGCCCGGTGGGGTTGCCATATTTTCTGGTGTGGCCTTCCTTTATTATTATCTTTCTTGCCTTTGAATTGCATTGGCCTCAAGTATCATTTTACCAGTGGCAACACTGCTGCTCTGTCATATACAGTAGATATCTGAGGATGAATCCTTTGTTCCCCCAAAGCCCTAATAAATACATTATTAAATAATATAATTTATGCATAGCACAACCATGACACTGCCTAGAGAAGGCCATTCGTCAAACCTCTTAGCTAATAGGCCATTAGCCAGAAAAGCAACCAAGAAGCCAATGATAACTCCGAAGTAGCTGGAGAGCTCTGGAGTTGAAATGGGAAAACTATAATCTGGACACTTCACAAAGTTGGGCTTTAAGGAAGCATGTGAAGAACAAAGCCACTGCTGAAATGACTGGTCTGATGAGACAAAAAATGTTCTTTTATGTTATAGAGTGGTCAATTCTAAGTTGGTCTTTATTGGGTTTTTTTTTTTCAATTGTTTGCCTTCTTCTTCTTGAGAATCTCTGGCTTTCAAATGCTCTGTAAGGCTACAGATGTAATGTTATTGCTACTGTTCATTACTCATCTTTCTAATCAGGCCTATCCTATACATGTCCCAGACTCTCCTTCAAATCAATGCATAGTTGCTAGGGTTATTTAGACCATAGCAATCTACTGAAATTGCAATTGACAAATCAAGAACCACAAATAATAAAAAATGAAAACCAATTGGAAATTGTCTCCGAATATTACTCTCTAAAATACGAAGGGGCAAATTCACTATCCTCTGAAAATTCGCCAGTGACGCCTTCGCTCACATCGACACACTTCGCCAGGACAACGCTAATTCACTAAAATGCGAAGTTGCGTCCAGGGCACAGAACGATGGCGAAGTTTTGCTAGCGTTAATTCGGCAAGCAAATCGAAGTTGCGCTAGTGTTGGCTAATTTGCATACGGCTGGAAGTTAAATTTCAATGGGCGTATATGTAGCAGCAAATACATTACACTACACAAGCCCAGGGAACCTTAATAAAAGAAAATAGAGTTGTTATATTGCCCTATACATGAGCCCAGTGTATAGTTTATGTGCCATATGTTAGGAAATGTAGGGGGGAACCCGGGTACCCTAAAAAAAATTTACAATCTTTTGCAGCCTATCACCCTGAAAAACTGAAAAGTCGCCAGCATTTTTTGGGTCTTAGAAAAATTTAAATTTTTTTTGGGAGGAACTCCTATCTAGTCTATTGCACTTCGCCTGGTCTGAGGTGGCGAAGGCAAGTCTGGCGCAAGAGGTAACGTTCATTAAAATCCGCATTTTAGTGAACTTGCGTAGTTATGCCCATATCCTAGAGTGAAAATTCGGCTGGCGTTAGAGTGCGAAGTAGAGCTACAGTCTATCTCCTTCGCTAGCTAATTTACGCCAGCGCCCGTTAGTAAATTGGCAAAGTCCCGAAATAACGTCATGTTTGCGATTTTTTACCAGTGTTAGTCACTTCACCCTTCAGTAAATTTCCCCTAAAATTTAACTCAAAGGTGAACAACTCCTTGAAGCAGGCATGCCATTGATTGGAGTGTGACTGTGTAGAACAGGTAGCCCTTTAGCTTAACGCTCTTGTACTGCTTTTGTGTTTCTTTGCTGTGAACCTTCACATATCCCCTGGTGATCAGTTGGGGAATCTGATTTTGCTCCATTAGCACCCTCATCAGATGTACTTTTTCAGCCAGGCATGTTAAACGAATGCCTTTCATTGCTAACTACAGTTGCGGTTCACTTCCAAGCCACATTTAGCTCATCTTATAATATCTGTGTAGTGGCAACTCTAAGTTTAAGTTACATTACACAGAACTGCAAGTAATTAGTAATAGTGATATTATCATAATTGCAGTTTCACAGAGTGTGTGTGTGTGACTCATTTGGCTGTTGAAATATAAACTTTGCTTAGAAAATGTTCTACAGTCAATCTGTGTTTGCCCACAGTTTCACTACATAAATGAGTCTGGTAAGTGCTTGTTCAATTAAGGGCTTGAATAGAAGAGTTGTGACATACAATGATAAGAATGTAATACTATATCCAGTGTGCACAAAGGATTTCTATTTCTTTCCATGGAACAAGCTAATCAGGGGAGCAAATGCACTGTAGCCTACAAATTTAGTATTTATTTTATCCAGCAACCCTGTCATTGCTGTAGCTACTCTAGTTAGGTTAATATAATATGACGCAAAGTTTGCATTGGGCATAGTAACCCCTAGCAACCAGCTAAATGTAACCTCATACATCTGATACATGAAATATTCTGCCCTTTGAAAGCACCTTTGCGACCCCCATAGAATAAAAAAAGTCTCACCAAAGACATGGTGCAGAATTGGATATGCGGTGCCCCTAAACATGCATAACCCAATTCATCACTAGTATCTTTAATCTTCTTCCTCTGTCAACCCTTTTTCCTCAACCTGTAGTAGACCCAAGCACTTTCATGGGCATTCTTCCATACAGCTGCAAAATGACCCCTGCAGCTGGCTTTTTGATTGTGTTGTCTGTTCAGTGAATGAGAGTGTAATGTAATAAAGCTTTGTTCTAGTATCCCATGGCAACCAAAAAGCTTTCTGAAAAAAAAACTTTGTTGCTTTGGTTTACTGGACCTTGGGCATCTTTTTTGCACCTTTTATTACATTACCTTCAGTAGTTTATATATAATATCGTATGAATCGAGGGTCCGTACAATTTTCGGATCATGTGAGGAGAGTCCTGGCATTTTTCGTCCGGCAGAGATCAGTCGTTTGGTCGATCGGACAGGTTAAAAGATTTCTGGCGGGCCGGCTGCCGATAACTTCTCAGCATGTATTGCCGATCGTATGATTTTCAGTGGGAGACAGCCAGCAGGATAATGCACCACACATCGACAGGCTTCGCAGTGTAAAAAATGGCTCAAAATTTGCATGCGTTTTTGTCTCACAGTGACTTCCACCGGAAGTAGTGTAAAATAACGGCGGCAAATCTGGCTTCATGGCGTAAAATTTGTTACACACCTTGATAAATTTGCCATTTATTTTAAATGGCTTTTAACACCATTTTTCTGCAAATTTTGTCTTACACATCATAATAAATATGTTTTCCACTTGAGAAAACAGCATTTATCATTATTAACACATACCCTATAATATTAGATGTCATGTATAATTCCCCTAATGCTTCCCTAGCAGTCACTACACTTCTGTTAAGGTATATCTTCTTCTGTGGCTCTCTAAAAGCAATAGCGGCAAACATTTAAAGCATTTAATCGCAGAACAATGTAAAAAACATCAGGTTTAGGTTCCTTCATCATTTATGGCCCTGCTGAAGTTGTCTAGAACAGATACAAAATCCTTGACATAACGAAAGAACATCTGAAACACATAAATATGTCACAGGCAAGCAGGGAGATGTATTTATTTTAGCTATTTCTGCAACTGTAATTCTGCACAGTTACACCTCATCCTGGGGTAATGAATGCTATACTCAAACTGGAAAAAATGTTAACGATGCAGGTCTGCTGTGCTGAATGTACTATGAACCCGCTGCAATCATTTTTTTCCAGTAACAAGAAAGCTCTAGTGAGTGATTTGTATTTTACTCTTATTATTGTGCTCCATATCACTGGTTTTTTCCCCCTATTCTTAAACTTACTGACTTCCATGAACACCGTTCCATTCAAGCTCACCAAGGGATTCCCTTGCATACCCAACTGTATTAATAGATGCTTTCCAATGAGACAGCCATCATAACACAACAGACAGTGACATATGTTAGATTCCAGCTGTTACAGAGCTAGAAGATCGCTATGGGTTACAGATTTATGGCTTCATTTAGTAAACGGGACTGGGGCCTGAGAGGTTTTTTTTATTATATTTTTTTCAGCTGAAATAGATAACTTCCCGTTTGCCTCTCATAGTAGTAAACAGCTACTGGTGAGTTAAAGGGTAAGTACAGTCTAAAATAGAATAAGGCTGTATTTTGTATACCACAAGCCTAATCAAACAAATGATTTATGCTTTCAAAGTTGGCCACAGGGGGTCACCATCTTGTAACTTTATTAAACATCTTTGCAAGACTAAGACTGTGCACATGCTCAGTGTGGTCTGGGCTGCTTAAGGATCATCATAAAATATTAAAACAGCACAAGTCAAATAATATCTGCCATAGAAGCCAATACAGCAATAATAGAATAATCAGAATAGGCAGACTGCACTGGTTCCTGTGTTGTCATGTAATCTAATGTGGATTTTATAGTTTTTGTATTGTTTAATACAAACTTTCTCCAACTCTGCAGAAGCAGTGGCTGCAGCAAAATAATCTCCAAATAGAATACCAGTTTATCTGTTTAAATCTGGCTCCATGATCGTTGTCCCTGCAGCTGGAGTTGGAAACAGTAAAGGGGATGTAAAGGCAAAAATAAAATCCAATACAAATCTCTACACAGTCACCGAGTGCTCTACAGGGAAACAAACAAAGCTGCTTGAGTTCTGCATGTCTGGGAAGTAAGGTGGGGGCTCCCCCTGCTGTTCATAAGTATGATGGTTTCCGCCTGACAATTCCTATCCACAGCAGTAAATGAAGGGAAAATTTCACTGCATACAGTCAGGTTACTTATAAAAACGGTACACAATTTTTAATTAAGGTATATTGGAGATAGATTTCTATTTCATTAAAGAAAGAAAAAATGGGATTTTATTTTTTTTTGCCTTTACATGCCCTTTAAATGCATGCAAGCCATCTAAATGAAGAATACCATAAACACTAACAATGGCTGCAGTGCTGCTTGAAACACGTGTGAGGCCACGTAGAATCCTTGAAGCATGACAAATTTGATTTGCTCTTAACTACCTACTTGACTTTTAACCCTGCATAAGGGATTGTAATGGCAACTAGGGGATGAACTGAGACCACAACAGGCCCAGATCTACAGCAGTGTTCCAATCACAGTGACCTCTGACATACAGCAACCTGTCAAACAAATGTAAAGAAAAATAACTCCCACGGGATTATAAACCCTAGGTATAGACTAAATGATATTACCTCTTTCAGTCTCAGTCAGTCAAAACATATTACAGAAATTATATCACAGAAACCCGAGTCCCAGTCAGTCTCAGAATGGTTATCTTGGTGCATAATGGGGAAATTATACATTGCGCTGGAGAAGAGGCGCTTAATGGGTGATATGATAACTATGTATAACTATATAAGGGGATCATATAATAATCTCTCTAATGCTTTATTTACCAGTAGGTCTTTCCAGCTGACACGAGGTCACCCATTCTGATTAGAAGAAAAGAGGTTTCGCCTAAATATTCGGAAGGGTTTTTTTTACAGTGAGAGCTGTGAAGATGTGGAATTCTCTCTCTGAATCAGTTGTACAGGCTGATACATTAGATTGCTGTAAAAAGGGGCTAGATGGCTTTTTAGCAAGTGAGGGAATACAGGGTTATGGGAGATAGTTCATAGTACAAGTTTATACAGGGACTGGTCCGATTGCCATTTTGGAGTCAGGAAGGAATTTTTTTCCCCCTCTGAGGGAAATTCAGAGGCTTCAGATGGGTTTTTTTTTTTGCCTTCCTCTGGATCAACTGGCAGTTAGACAGGTTAAAAAAAAGTTAAAAGGTTGAACTTGATGGATGTGTGTCTTTTTTCAACCTAACTTAATATGTTATTATGTATTAGTATGTCACTAATAAATAGGGATGCACCGAATCCACTATTTTGGATTCGGCCGAACCCCCGAATCCTTCTTGAAAGATTTGGCCGAATACCGAACCGAATCCTAATTTGCATATGTAGGGGTGGGAAGGGAAACATTTTTTACTTGTTTTGTGACAAAAAGTCACGCAATTTCTCTCCCTGCCCCTAATTTGCATATGCAAATAAGGATTCAGTTCGGCCGGGCAGAAGGATTCGGCCGAATCTGAATCCTGCTGAAAAAAGCAGAATCCTGGCCGAATCCCGAACCGAATCCTGGATTCGGTGCATCCCTACTAATAAATGATAAAGCACAATACTTTTCAATGTTCTTGGAAGGAACTACAAGCCTTTAGGCCTTATGCACACTACATATGTGACCATACACTTTTTTGGTGAGCTAAAAGTAAAATTACATCTGACTACTTATTTCGCACAGTCAATCCCTTGCACTGTATCTCCCATTAATTTGAAAGGACAGAAGAGTAGGGATGTAGCGAACGTCGGAAAAAAAGTTCGCGAACATATTCGCGAACTTGCGCAAAAACGCGAGCGGTTCGCGAACGGTTCGCGAACCCCATAGACTTCAATGGGAAGGCGAACTTTAACATCTAAAAAAAAAATTTCTGGCCAGAAAAATGATTTTAAAGTTGTTTAAAGGGTGCAACGACCTGGACAGTGGCATGCCAGAGGGGGATCAAGGGCAAAAATGTATCTGAAAAATCTGCCTGTGTGTGCTTGGAAGAGATAGTGTAGGGGGAGAGCTGTTAGTGATTTCAGGGACAGATGATAGTAAGTTTGCTGGCTAGTAATCTGCTTGATACTGCTCTGTATTGGAGGGACAGAAGTCTGCAGGGATTTGAGGGACATTTTAGCTTAGGTAGCTTTGCTGGCTAGTAATCTACTGTTCTCTTTAAACAACTGCCATACGTTGACCTTGTAGGCATTGTTTGCCCAGTTTTTTTGGACGCAGCCACTGAAGCACAGTTGCCAGAAAAAATATGCCATATAAATGCTGAAAATAGTCATTTTTCGCCATACGTTGACCTTGTAGACATTGTTTGCCCAGTTTTTTTGGTTGCAGCCACTGAAGCACAGTTGCCAGAAAAAATATGCCATATAAATGCTGAAAATAGTCATTTTTTGCCATACGTTGACTCAACGTATATGGCAAAAAATGACTATTTTCAGCATTTATATGGCATATTTTTTCTGGCCTCTGTGCTTCAGTGGCTGCGGCCAAAAAACTGGGCAAACAATGCCTACAAGGTCAACGTATACACTACTACAGCGGTGGATACGGATTACGTAAAATATATTATGGCTGCTTGAAAAAAGTCACTCCGGTGTTTTTTCTGGAGACGGTAATATTATGGATATTTAGACAGAATGTGAACAAGGTCACACAGCTAGATGGCGGGTTGAAGAAAACACTGTGCAAATAATGCCTACAAGGTCAACGTATACACTACTACAGCGGTGGATACGGATTACGTAAAATATATGAATGCTGCTTGAAAAAAGTCACTCCGGTGTTTTTTCTGGAGACGGTAATATTATGGATATTTAGACAGAATGTGAACAAGGTCACACAGCTAGATGGCGGGTTGAAGAAAACAGTGTGCAAATAATGCCTACAGGGCAAATAATGCCTAAAAGGTCAACTTATACACTACTACAGCGGTAGTAAAATAAAAAAAAGTAAAATAAAAAAAAAATGAATATTAAAAAAAAAAATTAAAGTTGGTGCTGCTGAACTACTAGGAGCAGCAGATTAGCACACCAGTCCCACTCCCCAACACTGCTAGACTAATAGCACTGGGCTCTTATAGTAGTAGTAGTAGTAGTAGTAAAACAACAAAAAAATAAATAAAAGCAGTCCTTACAAGGACTACTGTTATTGCAGCAGTCAGCAGATGAGATCAGAAGCAGGACAGCTGCCCACTGCAGCTACATACAGAGCACTGCAGTAGAAGGTAGATTACTAGCCAGCAAAGCTACCTAAGCTAAAATGTCCCTCAAACCCCTGCAGACTTCTGTCCCTCCAATAACAGAGCAGTATCAAAACGATTACTAGCCAGCAAACTTTCAACTGTCCCTGAAATCACTAACAGGCAGCAGCTCTCTCCCTACACTATCTCTTCAGCACACACAGGCAGAGTGAAAAAACGCTGCAGGGCTTCGGTTTTTATAGGGAAGGGGAGTGGTCCAGGGGAGAGCTTCCTGATTGGCTGCCATGTACCTGCTGGTCTGGGGTGAGAGGGCAAAAAAAAGCGCCAACAATGGCGAACCCAAAATGGCGAACGTCGCGCGACGTTCGCGAACTTCCGGCGAGCGCGAACACCCGATGTTCGCGCGAACAAGTTCGCCGGCGAACAGTTCGCGACATCTCTACAGAAGAGTAAATTGCATTCTGTACTCTGTTTTTGCACACCCATCATGGAACCCGCCCCTCTTTACCCTTTATGCTACTCCAAAGATCGCCAATCTAGGCAGACATTTGAGTGAGTTTGTTTAACTCTTAAAAATACATCCTTTTCTTTGATTTTCGTAAGCACATATTCACTGATGAGAAAATAAGTGTGAGCGGAGCAGTGGCGTTCCAGACGTAATAATCATAATCCTGATGGCCTGTGAATATCTTGTTTCTACACATCTATTAAATCAATCTACTTTTAAGAGACATTCTTTCTAAAACCACTGTTTTTAACAAGTCTATGGACAGAGAACATTTTGTTCTTCTGTAGCCAGGCAGGCTCTCCCTTCAGCCCTCAGAAACAGTTCATTCTTCTACCATATTAGTTCCAATGGTTTAGAAAACATAGTTAAAAATAGCTGTTCTTGGGCAAGATTCACTTATTTTATTTCCATTCATTGGACAGGTGCACAGAGACAGAGCTAAACCAACAAAAAAGACGTAACTTTTAAAAATAGTTTTTGCCCTTTTATAAACACGCATCTCTCCAGTAGAAACACAGAAATCATTTTTGGTTTCCTCAATGAATCTAACAGCAAGGCTAAGGCGTATTTTCAGTTAAAGGAAAACTATACCCCCAAAATGAACACTTAAGCAACAGGTAGTTTACATCATATTACATCATATTAAGTGACATATTAAAGAATCTTACCAAACTGGAATATATATTTAAGTAAATCTTGCCCTTTTACATCTCTTGCCTTGAGCCACCATTTCGTGATGGTCTCTGTGCTGCCTCAGAGATCACCTGACCAGAAATACTTCAACTCTAACTGTAACAGGAAGAAGTGTGGAAGCAAAAGACACAACTCTGTCTGTTAATTGGCTCATGTGATCTAACAAGTATGGTTTGTGTGGTATGTTTGTGTGCACAGTGAATTGTACGATCCCAGGGGGCGGCCCTCATTTTTTAAATTGGCAATTTTCTATTTATGATTACCCAATGGCACATACTACTAGAAAAGTATATTATTATGAAAATGGTTTATTTACATGAATCTGGGTTTTACATATAAACTGTTTTATGCAATATCTTTTTATAGAGACCTACATTGTTTGGGGGTATAGTTTTCCTTTAAGGGTACATGCGCACATAGTCGTTGCAGTTCAGCTGCACTATGAACATATAAAGAGTCTTTACCTACTGCAGAAAATTTTTAATATAGAAGTTAGTGTATGTAATTTTCCTTCCTTCACGTGCAAATAAGTATTCAGCTTTGGTTTGAATCTTGCAGAAACAGGCAGAATCCCGAACTGAAGGGTGGTAAGTGACAGACAGAAATTTGCCCTTGTTTAGTGGCAGTATTTCCTAGGCAACCCTAATGATTGTATCTATTTTTTTATCCTGTAGACTCACGTTAAAATGATGCAGATACATACAAATATCTTAAACAAAATATCTTAATAGAAAAATATTTTTCGTCAAACACATGGATTGTAATTTTAACCATTTAGTGTAGACAAATGCTAATTCTATTTCAATCATCTTCAATCAAAGATTGCATATAAAAATCTAAATCTAAAACTGATTTACAGAAAGGTAGAGCTGTTCAACATCTTCCATGCAATTGGCCAGTTGGCTTATGTACATCACAGTCGTGGATGGTCATACAAAGATGTCTGTAGAACCAGTGGACAGGCTGTGGGCCATAAAATGCATTAGAGGGCCACCTTCAGTCTATAGGTCTCCAGTTCTAATGCTTGTTTACATGGGACATTTTTGTGCAGTTAACTGTTCGTCCCAATGAATTAAAAGCAGCTCTTCTTTCTACTTTTCCTATATCTTTGGGAATTTGCTAAATGTCTCTGAGATACATTATTACAGTTCCTCTGAGGACAAGAAGAGGGGAGAAAATATGTTGTTTAACTATTTCTGTTCCAAGAATGTCATTGGAGCAGTAATAAATGCCACTGAAAAAAATCCAATCAAATGTCATGTTACTGTGGTATACAAAGCTTGTGTGTATATGCCACCAGCAGCCTGGTCCTGAATATCTGGCTAGTTATTTGCCATTGTATCACACATGGAAATTTCAAAAGAAAAGGCATGCAAATAAATAAGAATTGCTCTATCATGTGTATACAGCTTTGCTTAATTATCATAAAAATGTAGTTGAACTCACTGGAGGGAAAGAGGTGTATTTTTCTAAATCCTACGTGCCTGTAGTAATGTTTCTTTTTGTCTGCTGATTGACTGATTAGGGTCATGACTGCGTGTTCCCATGATTATGTTTCATAGACCATGCAGCAGATGAGTGATCACCGCTACGACAAGCTGACATTGCCTGATAATGCTGCAGCTAACTGCATTTATTTAAACATTCCAAGCAAAGGGCATGTTCTACTGCATCTTGCACCTGAAGATTTTCCAGAGAGTGCAAAGGTAAAGATACCCTGCAGGTTATGTATTTATTTTGCACAAAAACACATTAAAGGGCAAATAAAGCACCTACTTGATCCACACATAGGGCAAACGAAAAAAAAAAACCTTCAATGTAATATTTCCTTTGTAGGGAAAATACAACGTGTAAAACAAACACATAGTTGTTCTTTCAAGTACCGCTGAAAATGAGAATATTCAGACGCCAAGCAATTAAGAGGCCCCATTAATGATTAGACAAACAGAGGTTAGCATATTAGCCTTGATTCAAAAATATTGACATTTCACCACACTTTGCTTTTATTTACAGGTGTTTGAAAAACTGAAGGAACACATGCTGTTTCCACTTCCTAACACCGAGCTTGCAAAAGTTGATGGATGTCTGACCTGCTGCTCCATCCTTATTAACAAAAAGAAAAGTCTCTGAGTTGATTCAAAGCCCAGTACGTGCCAGATAACAGAGTCTGTGGCCACTTACAATTTGTTGATTTATACTGACAATCCACCACTGTGCTACTAACTGAGTTAGTATTTCCGTTCAGGTACTATTCCCGTGTCTTGTGGTTGAGTAGGGCTGGCCAAATATTGCCATGTGTTAGTCATCCTCATCCAAGTCTCCAACCAAATGATTTCAGGTCTTTTTTAAATACAATTTCCAGATCTCTGTGTCATTCATTGTAACTGGGCTGAGCTGCTCAGCCAAATCAAGTAAAGCTTTGAAACTAAAACTTATTATGTTGTTTTTTTTTTATGTGATCTAAGACAAGTTGACGCACCAACATACCTTGGGAGGGTTAAATTCACTAAGTGACCGTCAGGATTCACCTCACAGGTTGTCAATTGTATGTGCAAAAAATAACTGGAGTCTGAACTGTGTCACTTGGTCATCCGACTCTGCGCAACATTTACTTTGAAAAGGAACACTGATATTGATTAGCTTTCAAAAGTTACTTTTAGTAGCTGCAAAGTTAATTATACCTAGGAGACATTCATGCAGAAGAAGCTCCTGCTGCTTCAATTTTCTAAGGAGTTTATCAAACATTCCTTTTGAAATCTAGAATTAGGTGAACAGAATCGAAAGTGAACTGTCGAAACCCAGGTGTGACACTGCGAGACACATTTATCAAAGGTCCATTCTCGAATTTATGTGAGTTTTTAGAAAGTCCCCTAAACTCCCATAAATTCGAAATTCGACCAATAGAAAATTATTTTAAAAAAAATAGAATTTTTTAAACTTGGATGAATCTAGGCTGCAAACAACTCTAAATTGATCCCTGGACTTCTCCCATTGACTTAAACAGCAATTCGGCAGGTTTTAGGTGGCGAATAGTCGAATTCAAGTTATTAAAGGGCCAGAGTATGATAAATCTCGAAAATTTGATTACATTTTTTTTTAAAACTTGAATCGAATTTGAATAAACTACATGGGAATGCATATTCAGATGCCCATGTAGAAATAGAATTCCCAACATTCTTCTACAGAGGGCTGCTAATCAGTGACAGAGTTCTAGTTAGTCTGCTGAGCATCCTTAAAGAAGTACAGGTTAACCCTATACAAGGTACATTGGCCACAGCAAAATAGAACCTTGGACATCCCACTGTTTTTATTTGATCTGTTACACTCATTCTTATTAGCAGAGCACATAACGTTGTTTGTTTCTTAAACTTCATGCTGTGGGCTCACTGCATAATAATTGCTTATTAAAAGAGCAATGGAAAAATAGTGTCAATTCAAAATAAGCCAGGAAATAGTTTGTAGCTCTTTATCCTTCTGGTCACTACGTTTAATTTGCTCTGATGCTGCTTTGTGCATTTACCCCCAAGAATTATAACTCTTTAGGAAAATGACTGGGGCTCGTGTACCCACATAAGTGCCAGTGTGAAGCCATAGCAGCCAGCTATTTGGTAAATGTGCCCTAAGAAACCTATTTGTATGGCCCATAGCCATTTAGGACTAAAAAAGGAGGAAATGTGAGACCAGCTGCTGAAATATCTGCAATTCAGAACCAGGTTATTCTTCATTATAAAAGTACATCTCATTTAATTTCTTATATATTTCACTGTAGTTTGTAGGACAATCTATGATATATACATTTTCCTCATCAAATCTGATCTCATCTGGTTTAAAGATGGTTCTTTCCAGGTGTCTTTTGCCTCACACTTCCTGTTGAGAAATCCAGGATTTTTCCAGGCCTGGGATAAGTCCATAAATGTAACAAGAATGTGGACAGTATCTCTAAACAAATGAACTTGCAGCCTGTCAGAATATACATTAGCAATTTTATAATCGTCAGGCCGGCTGATATAGTCAGACATGTTGTGCAATGCAGAATATAAAGTGCTTTCCTGCACCCTAAGATGACAAGTGTGAGTTTACCCAAACCTGTTTGTGTGTGGTTGCTATGCAGGGCTCTGATGTTTTCTGTCAGATACAAGTGATGAGAGTTTATTTACATTTGGGTACAAACTGCAGTTTTTAAGAAGTTACATCCAGCACAGGGGAACCTTGGGAAATCTGAAAAAAACAGAGAATATATTGGAGGCAACGACCTTGCAGATCCTATAAATAGATTTATAGTATGATTAGAATAATAATCAGCTCGAAAAAGTCTGTGCGGGAAAAGACTCGATAAAATCATACGGAACTTCAGATTGTATGATTTCTTCAAATTTGGTGCTCAAATGGTACGATCTTTTTGAGTTGTCACCCAAAAACCCTGACTTTTTCAGATTATATGATGATATTATTCAGCACGGTTAATGATGTCAAGAAACAACTTCAGGGACATCTGTCATTCACTTCTACATGACTAGAAATTCAGATTGTATGACTTTTTTAAATTTGGCGCTCAAATGGTATGATCTTTTTCGGATTATATGATGATATTATCCAGCACAGATCACAATGTCAGCAAACAACTTCAGGGATATCTGTCATTGACTTCTACATGACTAGTAGTTTCAGATTCTGATTTTTAGCAGCTTTGGGGCATAATAAACCTCTAAAAATACAAGTTTTTTTCTCTCTACAAATTTGAATTTTCCCCTATAAAAACTTGACCAGAAAAAAATTGAGGCTTCATAAATCCCTTAGTCTTAAATCACAAGTGTAAAAATGCAATTTTGTGCCCCAAACATGAATAAATGTGCCTCTTAGACTGTGGGTGGCAAGCTTGTCATACCAGTCACACTATGATTTACAACAACACTTAAAAACTCTAGTTAGCACAAGCTACAAATCACGAGATCTATGGCCTAATGTAGCCCTCATTATAAATCATATAAGCAACATGAATAAACTATGGCAACACCGCTGAAAGAAATGAGATTAAAACTCAATAAGGAATTCATCATCCAATAAGGAAACATAGTGTGACAGGGTATCCACAACAATCATGATAATTGATCAAGTCTATGAAAAACATACCACAAGTGCTTTATGTCCCTGCTCCGTAAGGGCTATTACCATGGATAATATAGCACAGTAGGCAATGGAATTTACAGTGTATCTGGAACAATCATTAAGTAATATCACATAATCCATTTTACAAAACGAAAGCAATGAAATATCAAGTCACTTTTCAATGTTTAGACTATTTTATACTTCCTTTTGTCTTTAAACTTGTCTTCGAGTAATGTGATAACTACTCAGCCTTACATCCTACTAAAAATAAATAAATTATATATATATATATATATATATATATATATATATATATATATATATACCGTATATATATATTTTCAGGAAATTAAGCAGAAATTAAAGGTTGCATTTGATGTTTGACAGAGGAATCAAAGTTGGAATGCATGCAGACAGAATCCAGCAGAGACTGCGCTGTCATGTGCAACCAATATACCTCTTTTATAACAAAGTAAACTACAGGTTTGGTTGGTTGAAGCTACAGTCCATGGAGGAGAAAGCTGATTAATGGCAGCACATGTGCGTCATGCTTTTGTTTTGTTATAACATTTTTTTATGGGTTTCAGAAGACAGGAACTTCTGGAATTTGTTAAGCAGAATTATAGAAATCCCAGCGCACAGATGCAGTGCTAGACAGGAGCAGCAGAGGGCGATCTGCAGGCTAATCTACAGCAGAACAAACTAAGCCACTGAGTTCAGATCCCTGCTCTACAGGCAAGGGGACACCCACAGAGCAGCAGCAGACACACAGCTTTACTTGCTGATTTCATAGCTGTAATCATTCTTTTATTCAATTATATAAATATAAACCTAGCAACTCTCAACAAAATTATAGTGGGGCACTTTTTTTTATTTGACTACCTATAAAAGTTGCAGGTTACAATAAATCTCAATGATACAATTCACCATCAGGAACCTTAATTTATATAACACTGAGATCTGCTTATTTCTTCTTTCAGCAGCAAAACCAAGGCTTTACTAATGAATGCTGTGGCTAGGACATATTCAAGACAATCTTTTAACTCATTCCCTTGATGGTGTTTTTGCTAAAGCCACTAAAAAAATTATAATGTGTTTACACCATAAAAGTTAACAGTTATATCTGATGCTAATTATGTGTAATGTATTAATAGCTTACAACTTGGAGCTACTGATGGTCTAGCTTGTGGCCTTCCACATGCTGCGTGGTATTAACTTTCGTCGGCCTTGTTGTATGTCTATTTAAATGTTTTATAGTAATAATGCTTGTGCTCAGGACCTTATCGTCAGTACTTTGTGTGTGTGGGTGAATATTAATTTGCTAGCTGAATTTAGACTCCAGAAATGCAGTGTGGATAAACAAGTTTTGCCCCCTTTTAAATTTGATTCTGATAAATATGTTTACTTACGTGCAAAAGTTCTTTAAATCCACATCCTGATGAGTTTTTTCCCAACTGTTATGAAATAGCAGGAATAAAAACTGTACTTCCTGTAGTTTATTGTGAGTATTCTTTCAATCCCATAGTAGATCAGTGAGGGGCCACCTTATTGTGTATTCATTCTACCACTTATTTGATAATCTGTTATATTTTATTGTGCCGCTGCATATTTTTTATATCTTTACACAAATTTAGTTTTACGTTCAGTCTTGAAATAAGCAAATACAGTGTACTACCATTTCTCTGACTTGTTCTCTCTTTACCTTCTGAACTAATTTGATGTCCAGCTCTGTGACTTTTGCAAGGTGCCTAAGGACATTCTAGTTGGGTTTTTTCTGTTGTAGGGTGAGCACCACAGGACTGGCCTACCAGAGGATCTACTGATGGACTCAGACTGTAATGGGCACCATATCATCCTTATTTCTGGTCTGGGCCTATATAAAAATCTATAACATTTGACAATATCTACAGAGATGTCAACAAGGGGTGCACAAATCTTTCGTTTCGGGATTTTGTCAAATTAGAGCCTTTTTTAAAGCAGGATTTGGCCGAATCCAAGAGCCTACCTAGCCAAACCGAATCGAAACCCTATACAACGGTAAAATGTCAATTGGCTTTTTCCAATGTTGCCGTAGGTTTGGATTTCATTTGGTGTTCGCCTGAATTCTCTCCCCAGGCTTGAGGAGTTTGATCAAACACCCAAAAGCTGGGTTCAGTGCATTCCTAATGTCAACCAACTCCATGTAATGTAATGATCTGGTCTTGGATTATGTTAAGCCTAAAGGCCAAGGTCTGTTGGCCGATAAAGCTGCCATCTGACAGGCTTTCCCGATTGATATCTGGCCGAAAGTCTGCCAGATCCCGATCGGATCGCAGCACATCTGTTCATTTATGCTGTCCCAAGATCTGACCGCCCATATCGGATGTATTATGAGCCAATCGTTGGGCCCTATGGCCCACGATCAGATTGGCCCGATATGGCCCACTTCAATGTGGGCATATTGGGGAGAGATCCTATCGTTTGGCGACATAGCCAAACATCTCTATGTCTACGGCCACCTTAAATTCCTCATTCCTAAATGACAACATGAAATAAAGTCTCAAAAAGAGTGGATCCTTATCTCCCTTATGATATGTGGTTGATTGACATCTCTGTTATATCTAATTACTGAGTGAGCACAGGGTGGTGGGCCCTAAACTGCACAAAAATACTTATCTGCTAATGCAAAATGCAGGGGTGGTCCTGACCACACTGCCGCCCTGAGGTAGCTTTCATTCTGGTGCCCCCTCTAACATTGACGGTTATCTTTTCTGCACAGGAAGGGGCTTACAGAGTGTCCACATCGCTAGTGTCGAGAGAACAATTACACTCTGCACTGAAAGAGACAAATCTCCAGTTTGAAAACCAGAAATTTAGCTCTTAAATTTACCAGAAGCAACTTTGTGCCGGTAACTTGTTCTCAACTCACCTCATTGGCGCAGTGCCCCTGGCAAAATGGTAACTATTTTTTACTCTAAATTAAATTGCTATAGTGCCAGCATTTTAAACAGAACATTGGGGTCAGAAAGGTGTCCTTATGGCATGTGCAAGCTTCTTTGAATAAATCATATTAAGATATGCATAACTGAAGGTATTAAAGCACCTACTGGGGATCTCTGTGTGATATAATAAAATCTATTTTGACAAAAGAAAACTTGTAATTGAAATGAGTGGCAGAAATTATTCAAACCACTAATGGTGCACAAAGCCATAACTACCAACTGTCCCATTTTACGGGGGACAGTGATAATTTTGACAGCTCAGCCAGCAGTCCCGGATTCTTTTTAAAATGTCCCGCATTTGCATTTACTCCTGCACTGAACAGCCAGAAAAAGATACAAAGTTTCTAAACTTAATTAAATAAGAGTTTTAGGCAGACAGCCCAGAATACTTAGCACCTGCACTTTTTCACCTTCATTTGCAAAACTGTAATAACACATAAAGCATAACCGTAAACCCCCCAAGAAATATGTTCAAACTTTCCATAACCTGCCAAATTTTGTGAAATAGACATGGTATTTAAGGGAGTGGCCTAAAAACTGTCGCCATGCGCAGCGCCGCAAATATTTTTTTGTCCCTCTTTCAATTTTTCAAATGTTGGGAGGGATGAACAAAGCTGATGTCCACACTTCATCAGGGTCCCCTGAGAATAAATGTTAAGGAAATGTACTGTAATAACATATGTTAAGTTGGTTCTAGGTTTTAAGGTTTAACCATTTCCAGACAGGGTTGCCACCTGGCCGGTATTGCACCTGCCTAGCCTGTAAAATACCAGCCAAGGCCGGGGCCGGTATTACAAATTTACCGGCAATGTAGCTGCTGACAAATTTGTGATCACCAGTTAAACTGCTCCCGACCTGCCTCCGATGCTCTGAAAACTGTAGGAAAAGTATACAGTGCAGACGATGGAGTTGTTGAGTTGGAACAGAGGATGCAGAAGCTGTCGGTGTGGAGAGAAGTAGCAGGTGAGATCTGCTTTAAAGGGGTTGTTCACCTGATATAATATGATGCAGAGAGTGATATTCTTAGACAATGGTTTGAATTTTTTTTTTTTTGCAATTGGTTTGAATTTTTTATCATTTGTGGTTTTTGAGTTATTTAGATTTTATTCAGCTCTTCAATTTGCATTTTAAGCAATCTGGTAGCTAGGGTCCAAATTACCCTAGCAACCATGCACTGATTTCAATAAGAGATGGAAACATGAATAGGATAGGCCTGAATAGAAAGATGAGTAATAAAAAGTAATAATAACAACACATTTGTAGCTTTACAGAGCATTTGTTGTTTGGAAGGAGTCAGCAGTGCCCCTTTTGAAAGCTGCAAAGAGTCAGAAAAGAAGGGCAAATAATTCAAAAACTATAAAAAATAATAAATGAAAACCAATTAAAAGTTGCTAAGATTTGGGCATTAAAGGAGAACCACCCCTTTAAGTAGGGTTGCTGCCTCGCCGGAGGCCGGTATTACAAATCTACAGACAGGTCTGGACAGAGAATCAAAATAGGCCCTGGCATTTCAGGTCTACAGAGGCCCAAATAGCCCCCCACCAGCCCATTAAATAGTGTCTGTCTATGGCAGCTTACAGCAGCCCCTCTGGCATTTGCCAGAACCCAGAGATTGCCAGTCTGGGCCTGTTTACAGGCAATGAAGCTGCTGGTAAATTTGTAATCATTACTTTTTTGTCCCCAGCCTGCCTCTGAACTGCCATAATCCTTCACTTCCCTCCCCCACATGTCCCAAAATCTTGCCTTCTCACAGCGTATGGACCATCACTGTTCAGCTCTGCCCCTGCGATCCTGTCCCCCCTGCCGCCTGAGGCAGCTTGCTGTTTCGCCCCTCCCGATGCTCACCTTTTTGGCACTGGAGGGGTCCACAATGCCACGGGAGGGGATCCAGGATGCTAGTGAGTAGGGTTGCCACCTGGCCGGTATTTTACAGCATGGCCAGTAAAAATTATGGTTGATCCCAATGTTAATAATAGGGAAAAAAGATAAATATATAGGAAGGCCAGTATTTTTTTTCCAGAAAAAGTGGCAACCCTACTAGCAAAAGAGAGCAATTCGACTCTTAAAGTTACCAGGAGTGGCATTTTTGCTGCTCAGCCCTGGCCCTGCAACACCCAGGGGGCATGTCCAGTCCTGCCCTTGCAACATCCAGGGGAGATCCTAGTGCCTCTGCCACCTGAGACGGCTTGCCACCCTTACCCCCACACTCACCTTTTTGGTATCGGAAGGGGTCCTGGAGGGGTCCACAATGCCATGGGAGGGGGTCCAGAGTGCTAGTGAAAGAGAGCTATTGTGCTCTCTCTGCTAGAGGAGCCAATTCAGCTCTTAAAGTTTCTCAACTCACCTCATTGGCACAGCTCCCCTGCCAACAGCACTACTCTACCTGCTTTTGGACCCACCCCTACCCCTTACTTTGACAGTTGGTAAAGGCCTGAAGAAAAGCTGGTAACCCGAGCTTTGAGTACAGGAAAAACTGTTCCATTCGATTTTGGCATAGGGTGGTCAGCATGTAATAGGCTTGCCGCCAGGGCCGGGCCAAGGTAGTTTGGCACCCTAGTCAAGAGCTTCAATCAGCGCCCCCCCCCCTCCCAGCCTGCATTACCATTTCCATGTTAGCTTACCATGTCGGTTTTTAAATAAAGAAAGCAAGAAAGTGTACAACACATTAATGAATGAAACACCCCCTCAGTCACAGCACAGTCACATTTCGCCCCACCCGAGGCCCAGATATTCAGATAGAATTAACAAATGTGCCAGCTGCCATCATTCAGCCACATAAAATTAGCTCCCCTTCTTGATTGTCCCCATATACTAGTGCCAGATGCCTCCATACTGCCCCCCTGTACGGTACCTGTGCTAGCAAGCCCTGCAGCCATCCATCATACTGCCCCTGTACCTGTGCCAGCATGCCCAGCAGCCAGCATATTGTCCCCAATCTTTACCTGTGCCAGCAGCAGCCAAAAAAAAATCAGATCACAATTATTGCCGCCAACTTATGCACCTGTGCCAGCAGCAACCAAACATAAATGCAATCACTGTGATCACATCATATTGCCCCAAAGTATTTATTACCTGTGCCAGCGCCCAGCCCAGCAGCAATAGAAAAAAATATGGCCCACAAATCTGGAAGCGTCACAGTAATAGAAGAATATCAATCTCGCTTCAGTTCAGGCTGAACTCAACTGTGAATGCTGAGATTGAGAAAGAGCAGTGAGCGCAAACCACACCAACGCGTCTAGGCCACCAGCTCTCTGCCTCTCTCCGTCGACGAACCACCTCAGTGATGTCATTGACGCACGTACGCACACAGCGCCGCACAGAAGGAGGCAGGAGCTATTACTTGCCGGCAAGAGGGAGGGAGGGAGAAGGTGAGGGATGGATGGATCCCAGCGAGGATTACTAAAATAAATTATTAAATAAGCGAAACGGAAAAAAATCCCCTTAAAAGTGTGCCCCTCAGTGATGATGCCCTAGGCAGCCGCATACTCTGCCTACCAATACTATCAACAGTATTGTACTACTTTCTATTGTGTTGCCCAAAATTCTGATTCACCTTTCCCATCCTCTTCTATCTATGTCAGTGATCCCCAACCAGTGGCTTGTGAGCATCATGTTACTCACCAACCCATTGGATGTTGCTCCCAGTGACATCAAAAGAGGGGTTTATTTTTGAATTCCAGGCTTGGAGGTAAGTTTTGGTTGCATGAAAACCAGATGTACTGCCAAACAGAGTCTCCTGTAGGCTGCCGATCCAACTCTTTTTACATTTGAATGGGGCTCAGGAGTATAAAAGGTTGGAGTCTCCAAACTATATCATAATAACCCTTAATAATAAAATAGGCTTTGCTTAAAGTGTTTACCACTTACTGACCCAGAAATCTCATCAGTCTGCATCAGCTTAGAACACAAAAGAACATCATCATTTCTATTCACTCTTGCCAGCATTGTTCAGAAGAATTAACACTTTCTATTTGTCAATACCAAGACCAGACACTAGATGGTGCTTGGATATCATTATATCTGTATGGATCTGATGCAAAAGTGCAAAAGTCCATGTATTAACCTGTATTGCTATATAGCAAGTTGTTTATATTATATATTACATATCTACTGTACCAAGTAAATGATGCACTGTTTTAAATATCAAACTGCCCTTGCCCCATATAGCTTACTACAGTGTAATAAAAGCAATAGCATGAAATCAATGAACACCACTGAGCAAAGCAGCATAAGGAAGGGCCATTTGGTATGTTTGCAAATGATATTTTATATAAACAAAGTTGATATCATACACAATTATATATAAACATTTCAAGTCAATATATTGTAATATCTATGTTAACTCCAAAATTAGTCCTTTATCAAGGAGTTGCTGGTGTTTGTAAGCAGATCCATCCATATACAGTAGATGTAGAGCAGGCACTCAAAGAGCAGTCTTCCCAAACACAAATCAAATAGATATTTATTTAGGTACACATGAGTGTAAGTGCATGTGCCTAAGTGTAAGGCTACCTCTATGTGAATTATGGCATTTTTTTCCTGGAGGTATTTAAATGCTGACTGAGACAAACTAGCATCCCCTTGATAAAGGACTTGAAAAAAATAAAAATAAACCAAGTGGCCCTTTTTGTTCTTGTTTGCTAAGTTTTGCTAAGAATTGATTTAGTTATACCTGTATTAGAATTCTGAACAATGTTTGCCCTGTTTGGCTTAAGGAAAACATCCAGCCATACTGCTTTGAGCTTTACTCTTACCTGGGCAAGGAGGTAACACAGGAATCAAACTTAGTGACATAAACACCAAGCAATAAAAAAAAGTGAAAAGTTTTAAAACCAATGTTCTTGCAGAACTAGTTTAATGGTGTGTCCAGACAAAAAAAAAATGAACTAAAATTTACTAAGTGAAACTCATTTTATTAAGCGAAAATTTGCCAAAATGACAATTCTCAGGGATATTGCCAATTTACTAAAAGGCGAAGAAGACAATTTGCTAGCGAAATAGCTTAGCGTAAGAGAAGTTTTGCGTTGTTTCAAAAGGCGAATTGATAAGATGAAGCTATATCCTCAATGTTATTATGTCAGTGGCATCATATCCTCTATTCCAAAAAGCCATAAAAAAAGATAAAAAGCTGGCATTTTTTCAGGGATTATGTTTACAATTTGTAACTGTTAAATATGTTACACTTTTTTAACCATTTGAGGATCATGCCACATTTGTTTTAGGGTGGGCTCATATCTAGAGGATCTTGTTTTGTCTTTATTTTGATTCCTTGGACGTTTTTAATAAGTGGCCACTTCCAGCAATTTCACCAACATCACTAATAAATACATACATAACACCTGTATGTACTCACCATATTTAAACTGACGTAATCGTTAGTATGTCAACGAAGTTGCACTAGAAAGTAAGTAACTCTTTTGTGCTGTCGAAAGTACGTCAGCGTTCATTTGCTGAGACGAAGTTTTGCATTTTGATAAATACGCGTATTCGCTACGAAATAACGTCTGATAAATTTGCCTGAAGTATGGCAAAGTTTCCCAAAGCGAAAATTTGCACCTAAGTAAATTTGCCCAAAAGAGCTTGTTGAACTATAAAAACCGAGTTGGGTTAAGGTGCTCATGTAGGTAGGTACTAACATACCATTTGTAGTAAATTAACTCATGACATTTCATAGTGGTTTCAAAGGTTTTAGCTGGAAATCCTCAAAAATACATTAGATCAGCAGGTTAACCTTTGCTGCTCTGGGTTTTGACAAAAATGTAAACAACCACGCTTCCGGGTTATAGCGGGGCCACAGCAATGACGGGGGTGGGGAGCATGACGTTGTGGGACGGGGTGGTGGGCAGGGCTATGCCATGGTGGGTGGGACTATGAAAAGGCGATTGGCAATTGGCCAATTGCCACACCAATCGAGGAGAACCCTTCTGAACACGGGGCTGTCCCAGTCAAATCCGGACTGGTGGCAATACTAAGAACACCACCAGTGGCATAACTATAATACAGCAGACCCTGTGGCCACAGGAGGTCTAGACTGTGGGTCTGTTATATAGAAGTCAAGAAGAATTATTCAGTATAAAAATGAAAACTGGTTAAATAGATAGGCTGTGCAAAATAAGAAATGTTTCTAATATACTGTAGTTAGTTAGCCAAAAATGTAATATATAAAGACTAGAGTGACTGGGGGTCTAACAGAACAGAACACTACTTTGTGCTTTTCAGCTCTCTTGGTTTCCACTGATTGGTTACCAAGCAGCAACCAATCAGTGACTTGAGGGGGCACATGGGTCATAACTGTTGCTTTTGAATCTGAGCTGAATGCTGAGGATCAATTACAAACTCACTGAACAGTTATGTCCCATGTGGCCCCCCTTCAAGTGGCTGACTAACTCAGAGTTCGGGCCTGAACCATTTGATCGAATATTAGACATTCAAAATTTTTCTTAAATAACCTCCCAGTCGAATTGTGAGTATATTCAAATTAAAAAAAAATCACATGAATTAGAAATTCGACCTTTGATAACCCAGTGTAATAGTCAAAAGCTGTAACATAGGTATGGTATACTTTAACTGGAAGCCCAATGTCCAGGAAGCTTCAAATTACAAGGAGGGCAGCTCCCATAGGGGCAAATTCACTACTGAAAATGCGCTAGCGACGGCTTCGCTGCACTTTGCCAGGCGTAGTTTCGCCAGGGCTGCTCAAATTCACTAAAATCTGAAGTTGCGCCCAGGAAGGCGAAATGAAGCGAAGTTGCACTATTGTTAATTCATCAAGCAAAGCGAAGTTACGCTAGCGATGCCTAATTTGCATATGGCGCCAAGTTATAGTACAAAGGACGTATCTGTAGCAGCAAATACATTACACTACACAAGCCTGGGAAAGCTTCATAAAATAAAATAGAGTTGTTATTTTGCCCTATACATGTGCCCACTCTATAGTTTAGGTGCCATATGTTATGGGGGGGGAAGGAGGGTCCCACCAAAAAAATTGACGATCTTTTTCAGCCTATCACCCTTAAAAAAGTAAAAGACGCCAGCGTTTTTTGGGACTTAGAAAAAATTTCAACTTTTTTTGAAGCGAGTCCTATCTACTCTATTGCACTTCGCCTGGTCTGAGGTGACGAAGGCAAGTCTGGCGCAAGAGGTAACGATCAGTAAAATCTGCAAAGTAGTGAATTAGCGTAGTTATGTCCCTTCGCCATAGCACAACTTCGTCTGTCGTAAGGGTGCGAAGTAGCGCTAGAGTAGGTCCACTTCGCTAGCGAATTTACACCAGCATCCGTTAGTAAATCGGCAAAGTGGCAAAATGACTAGGGATGAGCGAACAAAGTTTTTTTGACGCCCATAGACTTTAATGGGCGTCAGCGACATTTCACCGGCGGCGAGTTTTTGTCGAAACGAAACGGGTCAAATTCGCCCATCCCTAAAAATGACGTCACGCTGGCAAATTTTCGTTAGCGTTAGCCACTTCACCCTTCAGTAAATTTGCCCACAGAGTCCATTTTAAGCAAATACAGTAATTCTAATTTTTCAAAATGATTTCCTTTTTCCTCTTTAATAATAAAGCAGTATCTTGTACTTGATCCTTTCCAAGCTACAAAACTCCATACTTGTGGCAAAACAATTCTATTGGGATTTTTAACTGAAAAAAAAACCTTATTCTGAAAGCCCCAGGTCCCAAGATATCATGTTAAGACTCGTGCAGTATTATGAATGAGAAGCAACACTGCTATTTACTGCCAGTCTGCTAATCCCATTCTTTGCATTCCTCTGTATCACAAGAGAAGCGTAACCCCAGACACACATGTACTACTAGAAGCAACTGCGGCCAGTAAGAAGAGAGCAGGATATGTAAGAGGGCACGTCACTAGTAAATACAAGGAAGTATAGACTCAAATTCTATTGGCAGCTTCACAGGAAGAACAAACAACTTCACAGTTTCTGAACACTTTAACCTTCGTGAATGCATTTCCGGGGCTTTTGCTGAAAATACCTGTTTACCTCAGTAAAGGTGCCTGTGTTAACTCTCTGAAGTTGCTTGCCACTATCCAGCTTAGCAGGGGCTCCAGGACAGGGATGACAGAAATGAACACATTCAAACTCACTGATGATGAGATGGCTGAAGTTAAAAAAGATGTAAGTACAACTGTGTCGTACACTCAGAGCAGGAAGTTACTGGTATCGAAACAAAATATTTCTACTTCCTTTTACCATTAGTGGAATGACTGTATTCACCTGAAGCCATGTGTCCTTTTATTTCCCATTACAGATTATAGAGTTATGCCATGATATATGACTGTAACCCAAAAACCAGTGATTAGATATTCCCTTTAACATGGAATACGCATATAGAACATATAATCACAGTCGTAAGTACACAATGTTAGCTTGTTTTTTTATACCTATACCTTACTTATTTTAGGTACATCAGAAAGCTTTAAAAATCTTTAGAATCATAGGGGGAAACTGGATCATAAAAGTATTTGTTTCTTAGCCCAGGTGAAACTGGATAATACAAGTATTTGTTTCTTAGCCCAGGTCAGAACAGTAGCCATTTTAAAGAGGGTGTCTTACTACTGGCCTCTGCTCAGCAAAGTGATATTATTGCACAATATTCTCCCATATTCTTCCATATGAAAAACAGCCCATCTGCTCCTATCTTCAGTCTTCTGTGTCTGCACCTGGAGCCACTGCGTCAGCTCAGGTAGAGAGACACACAAGATGAATTTTGGCTGCAAAATGCTTGTTTGCAATTCTGCTTCTTGTATCTGCACTTGTGCTGACACAAGCTCCAGGTGCAGACACAGATGACTGAAGTTAGCTGTGTAGGGCTGTTCTCAGCCTGTGTTTATACAGAGGCCAAGAAACAGCCCTGTCTGATATAAGACATACAATATGAATTCGGCAGACTCAGGGAAAGAGGGTAACATTTTTGATTTGGGGATCAATAGAAGTAACTGCCATATAACAGACCCTACAGGGAAGCCTGGGGTAGTTTCCCCTCCTTGGCTACTTACAACTCAGCTAGTAAAGGGCCTGTTGATATATAAAAAATAAGCCTCTGTACAGCTAAACAGAGACATAACCCCCTATGTAGTTTGGGAGCGCCCCTGTAGATTTGTGGGGAGGAGTGCGGCATGTTGTGGTTATGCCACTGATGGTCCTGCAATTCTAGTAACATATCTATACTTTCCCAGATTTGTATTGAAGGATTCCCTAGTAAATTGTGTTTTTGTCAACATTCCAATAAAGCCAATCATGCTAGTGAATTTATTACCTTGGTGTCCTAGGCTATGGTCATGCAACGTACAGGCCGCTCACTCTGGCAAATATGGGATACTGACATTCCTACGTATAGGTACCATTTAGTTTAAAGTTTTTTTAAGTGTGATACTAAAATGCAAGCATAAAATGCTCTCAAGCATAGACCAATCCGTCAGAAGGCTGAGAACCCCTCATAGTCCCTCCATAAAACAAAATAGAATAAATAGCGCAGAGAGCAGACACCAGTCTTGCATTAATAATGAGAGAATCTCATATCATGTGCATTGGAGGAATGTTATTTATACACAAAGCTTTGTCCTCAAACGTTCTGCTCATGATATATTTACCCTTTATATTTAGTTTATATTTAGTGATACTGCATATACTGCAGTTGTCTGCAGGGTTTTAGCTTTTATGCCTAGCTTTTGCCATATAAAAAATAAAGTCTAATGCACACCACTGTATTAAATCTTAAACACATCGCATTGTATTTATTACCAGTGCCCGTTCCGTACATTTCTTATACAGAAAGGTAAGAGGTGGTTGGAGAATGGTGGCAAATAATATACACAATATATTATGCATATTACTATGGTTAGGGATGAGGCTCTGCATAGGAAAAGTACAGGTTTATAGAAGACAACAATGAATTAATAGAACTAAACAAAAAAGTATTCTTGGCTGCAGAACAGTGGAACAGTGGCCAGTTGGGGAACTATCTGCGAGACATTTGTATGTTCTCCCTTTTTCAGGATGGGTTTCTCCTGTGTACTCTAGTTTTTTCCCCATGCTCCAAAAACATACAGGTTGGCAACAGACACTGCAGATTTTAGGCTAATATTGTCTACATAAAGTTATATTGATGAGGTGCGACAAATCTTATCATTCCCACAAAATTGTCCCAACAGTCAATCGCACAGGTTTCAAAATTTTTGCCGTGAAACAATGAAATCTCCTCACAGACCATTTTCCATGAATGGGTGAATCATTTATTCAAAAGCTTAGCTGATAAAATTGTTTGCAGAGTGGTATTAAAATATGCCATTTAGATCAAATAAAGTAGTAAAAGAACAGATCAAACTATGTTCTGCCCCTGACAGCAATCGTACGAAAGTTATGTCCGACAAAAGCTAGTGACAGTCTCCCACTGATATCATCAGATCAGCAATACATGCAGAAATATTATCATTAGCCAACAGAAATTTTCTAACCTGTCCGATCACCATCTCATGAAAAATTGTCGGGACACTCCACACACAGCCGGAAAATCGTACGAAATGTAGATTCGTATGATCAAATCTTTGCGTCTATGGTCAACTTGAGGCAACCAGTTAGCTGTCTAGATACCCTCCAGTAGAAATGTTCAAGGAGTAGAATACTAGCTTGAATTCCTATTCTTACTGTGGTCCCTTCACTTTTAAGCCAATAACAGCTACCTCCAGGTATAAATCCTAAAGCTGGCCATAGACGTGCAGATTATAGCCTATGTCAGATGAACCATTGTCCATGGCAGTCTTCCAACCTGCAACTAACCATTCAGATTAATATAAAGTAGCCAATACAACAAATCACACGATGTTCAGGCCATTCGTACAAACAATTGTACGAAAGTTATGTCCGAGAAATAGTAGTGACAATCTTCCATTTATATTGTCACATAGGTAATACATGCAGAGATCTTATCGGTAGCCGATATAAATCTTTTTTTACCTGTCCGAACGACTGAACGACCAATCGCTATGGTAAGAAAAATGTTGGGACACTCAAGACATTGTCAGAAAATCGTACGAATCTTTGTTTCGTATAGTGGTATCTTTGCTTATAACCTCGTTCACTGGGTCCCTGTTTATCAACTTCTCTAAGGGTATAGTCCTCTTAGGGCTGAACTCTTTACTGGGACCTTGTTGAACCCAGATTCTACCTCAGCAGACATCTACCTCAGTCAGAAGGTGATAACCAGAGTTTGCCTTTCATTGGTCAAATTCCAAACTTTAACAAAATCGACAATCTAATTGTAAAAGATTTTGTTTACAAAAAAAAACAAGTATCATTTTGTGTTGATTTGTATTTCCAGAATGTTGATAACACATAATGATAAAAATGTAATTTCATTCCAGATTTTTCCCTAGACTTAAATAGTGTTTTCATAGAATAAACCATGATATACTGTAAGTTTTTCTCTTCAAATTAAACTGGGTCCAAGGTTTCAAGTGCAAAGCGTCACCCAATCGTTCTTTTTTTTCCCTCCAGGCTATTGAATCTTTGCGGCCCTACCTCTGTGAAAAGATTATTGCAGAAAGACATTTTGATTACCTGAGATCAAAAAAGATATTAAACAAAGATGACGCCGAAGAAATTTTGTGCCAAGCAACAAGTCGCCGAAGAGCAGGAGATTTGTTAGATCGGTTAGCCAAAAATCCAAAGGGTCTAGATGCTTTAATTGAATCAATACGACTACAAGAAACACAGGATTTCCTGATAGATAAAATACTTGATGAAGTACTTAGAGTCAAAAACAAAAAACTGGAATCATGTAGAGGTAAAGATACTCTTCCTCAGACTATGTTTATTCAGAAAGTATGTTAGAAATGGATATATGAAAATAAATTATGTGTGTGTATCTATATAATATCATCAAAAAAGTACTGCACTCAACAGGCTCAGTAACTTAATCTATCTATCTATTTCAAATATACAGTATTATGTGTTTGTATATCTATATTTATATAATATATATTTTAAACATACGTCACAGACATTATACATCATTGGCATCACTCAATACACCATCTGAGGTGCCTATAATATTCACACAAAATATGTACAGTTTTACCAGGAGTTAGTTACACTTCCAGAAACATTCACACAAGGTGAGTCATGGGAGCAAATTGGGCAAAACCATGCCAGACAAAACCACAGACTACTTTAAAGTTCCTGCGTTTATTGCACTCTACAGCAAACATTATACAACACCCACCTTCCTTTTAAATTAATTTTAAAAATAACTTGTACAGTCCCCTTAAACAGATATTCCCATGGGGGACGTGCAATATTCAGCTAATATAACCACATAGCCGTCTCAATGCATTTAATGGTTACCTATACTTTCAAATACTTCAAATGGACTTCACTGAACAAATTGAAGTCACTTGATAAAATCCCCCAGTGACCTACAGTATGATCAATGCATGGTCTGGGCAGTGGGGAACAAGGGCCCAAACTAGGAGTAGATGGCCAAAGAGGTACATGTCTAGATGCCCCTCCACCATGCCCTAGCAACATGCCTCTTCTGCCTACCCCTAGTTCCAGGCCTATGAGTATGGTGAAGTGGCTGCAAACTTTGTAATCTAGACCTTTTCCCCTTCCCTTCTTTGACTTTCTATCTAACTTTGCTCATCAAATGATTACATGTCTCTCAAAAGGTGATCCACTTCTTTTCCAATGACAACACATTAATTGCAACTATTACAGCGCAAATGCACAGACAATGCAGTGCTAATTCTGCTATTCTTACCAAATCTGTCTGTATATGTAGTCTGTAGCAAAATTAATTTCACTGACCCCCTAGGCCTATCCAATCATCTGCCTAAGGGCTCAACGTCTGCATCCGCCTGTTTTGACCACTCATGACCTACCTAAACAAGTGGATCTTCACATGTATTGCCAGCTACAGGTCAATCTGCAATTAGTAATGAAGCCCAGCACACAAAAATGGCACTGTGACAGCTATTTTATAGTGCCATTCCACAACTATAGTATTTCTAAAATGGTGCAATAATTTAACTGTCACATTGGCATTTTCATCATTTTGGGCCTAGATACTGGATAGTATTCAATTTATTCCATTAAAATAACATAAATATGAATTCCATTTCTGTACTGTTAAAATTTATTGTTGAATATTAAAAACAGTACATCCCCAGGCTGATAAAGTGCCTCTAGCCCAATACCAAGGGTCTACAGTATTAAAAAAAACATTTTGGCCATTTGGGCACAATGCTGAGTGACATAATATACCGATAAGCAGCTACAGTTCAGCATCATTATTATATATGATAGCACATTTGCATCCAAGTGATGTGATTGTAGGGGCTGGCTACACTAATGACTAATGATTGCTGCTGCTTGATAGTAACTAAACTTTTACATAGTTTCAGGTAGCATTGAAGTATTTAAGCATTTCATCCTTTTTTGATATTATTGTTTACTTCACTTTACCTTCTAGGTTGCAGTTTAAGCACTTATGAGTCAACACTAAATGGATCATCTCGTGAATTTTTAACACAATATACATTGGATGATAAGCTTTTGGTACCTGAAACTGAATCTACATTTCTTTATCATCCTGAAGGGGAATCAAGTCTTCCTATCCTTTTAAATGCTTCACAGACATCAATAAACAGGTCTCTTTTAGATAAGGCAAATACAAAGAACAGCAGGCAAAGTGGTTTCATCTGCTCTAAGCTTCCCAAACCTGGAGAGCCTGGTGCCCCATCTTTGCCTGCAGCCCTTCCATGTGAAAATGATGATGTCTTAGCAAACTCTTCTATTGACGATCAGTTTTTACCTTTGAGGTCCAGTTCCTTTTGCTGAAGCATGATACTGACCATGGCATACATCACACTGATGGACATTATCACAGAATGATTCTTGCAGATGCTATTACTTAAGAACATCAATTCTGGGAAATGTAACAATCTGGACTTTGAAGAAATTGTCACTGGATAGACCAAGATAATGTTGTAAATAATATGTATTGCTGAACTGCAGTCCATACTTAAAGCTTTGACTTATAAAAATTATACCACTATAATCAATATATAGTTCTCTGAAAGGTGTGGGTATGTTTATAAATCTGCCTGCTTCGCAAAAAAATCTTACAGTTACTAAGTGATTGATAAATACAATAGTACTGGTCTTGCTGGATATATAAAGATATATTTAAAGGGATAGTAACACCAAAACAAAATTATTTAAATACTGTATAATGTATTTCTGTATCACTGTGATTTTATTAGCATTGTGCTTGCTTCAGAAGTTGTTATATAATGTATTTGATATAAATAAGCTCCATTGTATCACTGTAGGCAGCCACTGTATTGTCCCCTATGCATTGCACAGAACAGATAAGCTATTTACAGTATAGTGGTTTTTGTACTTTATGCTAATAAAAGAGTTAAAATGCTATTGTATCTTTACAAAGATAGAGCATGAAAAAACATCTAAAGTTCTGTGCTGCTGTCAGTTAAAGGACTAACCTATAATATATTGCATATATATATATATATATAGAGAGAGAGAAAGAGAGAGAGAGAGAGAGAGAGAGAGAGAGAGAGAGAGAGAGAGAGAGAGAGAGATATTATATTACAATACAAGGGTGATTAGAAATTAATTCAGATTATTATTACATGGCAGCTCAAAGTAATAATCAGCCCTGTAGCATCAGCTTTTATGACATGTGAACCTTATTTTCTGCTTGATGATTTGTGACAGCCTCTAAGCTTAGCTTCTCAGCAGCTGCCCAGAGCACACCGAGCATGTGCAGTGTCATTGACACTTCTAACACAATCCAAGATAGTAACCCCCTAAAATTATGTAAGTATGTTCAATTTAGCCGTTACTGCTGACAGCATACTTGAATACATTTATGCAGAGTGGTGCTACATAAAATTTGTGTGCCATGTTGTCTTAAATATACTCTGTACAGGGCTGTTAGTATGTGTAATGGATTCTAACTCACCTTCCAAAGATGGCGTCCAAGATGGCGACCTCCTGCTTCACCGCATGGTTCCTGATGGGCGCAGCTCCATGGTGTCATCGTCTTCCTGCTCCCGGATTGGCCGCCGGCGACGGAATGGACGCCGGTGTCAGAATGGGCGCCGGCGTCAGGACGTCAGCGTGGGGACGCTGGCGTCTGCGTCTGACGCAAGCGCGTCAGCGTCTGACGCCAGTGCGTCAACTTTGGCGCCAAACTCAGAGACTACTTAAACCTCTCTCCCCTTCCAGTCCTTGCCCAACTATAGGTTCCTGTTCGTCTGTTCCTGGGTGTGATATATTGCTTTTGATTCTTGTGTACCGACTCTTGCCTGTTATTACGATTCCTGTTGTCTGCTGCCTGGTCTGATCTATTTGCCTGTACCTTGACGATTCTTTTGATAAACCCGCTTGTACCTCGAACTTGGTTTGGTCTCCTCTTTGGTCTACACTATTACTGCGCCTTCGGGCCCGTTACAGTATAGTTGGGCCATAGACCCTTTGGAGGAGACTCATGCTTCGCCTGATTTTGGTGAAACCATTCGAGCTTTGGCCTCCCGAATTGACTCTTATGAAGTACTCCAGTCTCACTTTGGTCAGGCCATTGGCGCAGTCCTGGAGAAAGTGTCTACCTTGACTCCCGTGGCACCAGTCGCTGTACCTGCAACCCCGCTCCAAGTCTCCGAGCCTCGCATCCCCGCACCTCCTCTCTACAGTGGTGATCCTGACGCTTGCAGAGGGTTCATTATCCAATGTGAGATCCAATTTGCCCTGCTGCCAGGTCAGTTTGTCTCGGAGCAAGCCAAAGTGGGTTATGTTATCTCTCGTCTGCAGGGAAAGGCCCTAGAATGGGCATCACCCTTTTGGGAAAAGAAGGATCCTCTGATCGATAATGCCTGTACCTTTCTCCATGAGTTCCGGACGGTGTTTGATGCTCCTGGACGAGCCATAGCTTCTTCGGCTCGGTTGTTCCAGCTCCAGCAAGGCTCCCGCTCGGTTTCGGAGTATGCCATTGAGTTTCGCACCCTGGTAGCGGAGACGTCGTGTAACAATGATGGTTACCATGCTGCCTTCTACAACGGCCTGGCTATAAGAATAAAGAACGACCTCATATCCCGGGAAATTCCTCCCCGTTGGGAAGAGTTGGTCGCCTTGGCCGTGAAGGTCGATACTCACCAGAGGGAGTTCCAGGTCGAGCTAGACCGTGTGCTTTCTAAGAGGAACCCTCGTTTCCAGCCTATCCTGGCCCCCCGCTTCCAGAGACCTCTGCTCAACAATCCTGCTTACTTCTCGCCCTCTCCACCTCCTGTGGCTTCTGCTTCTTCCTCTCCTACATCTGCTGAGGAATCGATGCAGATTGGACGGGCCCGTCTTTCCGAACAGGAGAAGTACCGGAGAAAGGCGGCGGGATTATGTCTCTACTGCGGGGGCAAAGCTCACTCCATCCTCGAGTGTCCTGTGAAGCCTGAAAAACGCCAATACCTCGGTAAGTTTGGAGAGACTTACCTGGGTGGAGTTTGTCCTTCTCCCCGACCGTCTGGTCATCGTTTCCTACTCCCGGCACAGATCCAGTCTGGCTCCCGGAGGATCCCGGTTCAAGCCTTCGTAGATTCTGGTGCTGCCGGGAATTTCATGGACAAGACTTTTGCCAGCCGACATGCTGTTCCTCTTCTTCCTCTGGCTATTCCTCTGCGAGCTCTGGCAATTGATGATCGTCCGCTGTCTTCTGCCTTCATTTCACAGACCACCTCGGAACTTTCACTCAAAGTGGGCACCCTGCATTTGGAGAGACTGTCCTTTCTTCTTATTGATTGCCCTTCTACCCCTATTGTTCTGGGTCTTCCATGGTTATGCACCCATAACCCAGTCATTGATTGGTCTTCTTCACAAGTTGCCCGTTGGAGTCCACATTGCCAACAGAACTGTTTACCTGCTGTGCCCATTGTCAAAGTTTCCTCTGTGTCTTCTAAGCCCTCTCTTCCAGTTGTATATCAATCCTTTTCGGATGTCTTCAATAAGGGCTCCGCTGAGACTCTTCCTCCCCATCGACCCTACGACTGCCCAGTTGAACTCCTGCCTGGTTCCATGCCTCCTCGTGGCCGCACCTATCCTCTGTCTCCTTCTGAAACAGCAGCCATGAAAACCTACATTCAGGAGAATCTTCAGAGAGGGTTCATTCGTCCCTCATCGTCTCCTGCTGGAGCAGGTTTTTTCTTTGTCGAAAAGAAGGATGGCAGTCTGCGGCCCTGCATCGACTATAGAGGGCTGAATAAAATCACTATCAAAAAACGTTACCCTCTCCCCTTAATCTCTGAACTTTTCGATCAGTTGAGAGGCGCTAATCTCTTCACCAAACTTGATCTTCGGGGCGCCTACAACCTCATTCGGATCCGAGAGGGCGATGAATGGAAGACCGCTTTCAATACTCGTGACGGGCATTATGAGTACCTTGTAATGCCATTTGGTCTATGTAATGCCCCTGCGGTTTTCCAGGAGTTTGTAAATGACGTTTTCAGAGATTTGTTGGGGCAATGTGTAGTCGTTTACCTGGATGATATCCTCATTTTCTCCAAAGATCTTCAGGAACACCGTTGTCAGGTGAAGGAAGTCCTTCTTCGTCTTAGAAAGAATAATCTCTTCGCCAAGTTGGAGAAGTGTTCTTTCGAGGTGCCCTCCATCCCTTTCCTTGGGTATATAATCTCACAACAGGGGTTCAAGATGGATCCAGCCAAGGTTACTGCAATTCTTGATTGGCCTCTACCCACCAGCGTCAAGGCTATTCAAAGGTTTATTGGCTTTGCCAATTATTATAGGCAGTTCATTAAAGGCTTTTCCTCCAAGATTTCTTCTATTCTTGCTCTCATCCGCAAAGGGGGCAAACCTCAGCACTGGCCCCCTCTAGCTGTGGAAGCCTTTGAAACATTGAAAGAGGCCTTTTCCTCTGCACCAATTCTGAGACACCCCGAACCTCTTCTGCCCTTTTTCCTTGAAGTGGACGCCTCTGATGTGGGAGCTGGAGCTGTTTTATCTCAAAGGTCTTCTTCGGATGGGAAGTTACATCCGTGTGCATTCTTCTCCAAAAAATTCTCTTCTTCCGAGCAGAATTATGACGTTGGGAATCGTGAACTGCTCGCGGTCAAATTGGCCCTGGAGGAGTGGAGGCATCTACTTGAGGGATCTTCTATTCCTGTGACCATCTTTACAGACCACAAGAACCTTGAATTTATCCAGTCCCTGAAACGTTTAAATCCTCGTCAAGCCAGATGGTCTTTATTTTTCTCCCGTTTTAATTTTATCATCACCTTTCGTCCTGGCTCAAGAAATAGAAAGGCTGATGCGCTGTCCAGAAGTTTTGTTCCCGAGATTTCTTATTCTGAAGATCCCGAACCTATAGTGCCTCCTTCCAAGATTGTTGCTGCCTTGTTTCCCTCCTTGGCTTCTGAACTTCTTTCTGCCCAGGCCTCTGCTCCTGATAACATTCCCTTGGGGGTTGCTTTTGTTCCACCTGAGTGTCGCCAGGCCATCCTATCTCAAACTCACAATTCCAAACAAGCTGGTCACCCGGGGATTGAGAAGACCACTGAACTCCTGTCACGCTTGGTGTGGTGGCCATCGATGAGAAAGGACGTGAAAGATTTTATTTCTTCCTGTGCTACCTGTGCTGTCTCTAAAGCTAGTCATTCTTCTCCCAAGGGTCTTCTCCTGCCGTTGCCCATCCCTTCTCGCCCTTGGACTCATGTGGCAATGGATTTCATTGTCGATCTGCCCTTATCCTCCGGCCACACTGTGATCTGGGTGGTGATCGACAGATTTAGTAAGATGGCCCATTTTACTCCACTTCGGAAATTGCCTTCTGCCTCTGAACTTTCTGAACTTTTTATTAAACACATTTTTCGCCTCCATGGTTTTCCTGCTGAGATTGTTTCTGATCGGGGTTCTCAATTTATATCCAAGTTCTGGAGGTCGCTATGCAAGGCCCTTAATATTTCTCTCCAATTTTCCTCTGCTTACCACCCACAATCCAATGGTGCTGCTGAGCGGGTCAACCAGGCTTTGGAGCAGTTTCTGCGCTGTCATGTGTCTCTGTGCCAGGACGATTGGTCGGATCTTCTTCCTTGGGCTGAGTTCGCTCACAATAATGCGCTGCATTCTTCTTCCCTAAAGTCTCCCTTCTTCTGTGTTTATGGTCGGAATCCGTTGGCCTTTCCTCAAGATCTTCTTCTTACCAACGTTCCTGCGGCCAACGACCAAGCTGCTCACATGTTGGCTATCTGGGAGGCCACTGCCACTAATTTGGAGAAGAGTTCCCTGGCTCAGAAGAGGTTTGCCGATAAGAGAAGAGTTCCTGCCCCTCCATATTCTCCTGGTGACAAAGTTTTTCTTTCTACTCGTAATATTCGTCTGAAAATTCCCACTCCCAAACTTGGTCCTAAATTCATCGGCCCTTATCCTGTCGTCGAAGTCATCAACCCTGTGGCGGTCCGCCTTCAACTTCCTCCGGAGATGCGGATTCCAAATGTCTTTCATGTCTCCTTACTTAAGCCTGCTGTGTCTTGTCCTTCTTCTTCTTCCCCAGCTCCTGTCCTGGTTGATGGTCACCAGGAATTCGAAGTCAAGAGGATTTTGGACTCCCGTTTTTCCAGGGGTACTCTTCAGTATCTCATTGAGTGGAAAGGGTTCGGTCCGGAGGAGTGCTCCTGGGTGAGGAACTCGGACGTCCATGCGCCTGCCTTGGTCCGTAAGTTCCATAGACTTTTCCCTTCTTCTCCTAGTCTCGGTGGTCCTGAGGCCCCCCCTAAGGAGGGGGGTACTGTAATGGATTCTAACTCACCTTCCAAAGATGGCGTCCAAGATGGCGACCCCCTGCTTCACCGCATGGTTCCTGATGGGCGCAGCTCCATGGTGTCATCGTCTTCCTGCTCCCGGATTGGCCGCCGGCGACGGAATGGACGCCGGCGTCAGAATGGGCGCCGGCGTCAGGACGTCAGCGTGGGGACGCTGGCGTCTGCGTCTGACGCAAGCGCGTCAGCGTCTGACGCCAGTGCGTCAACTTTGGCGCCAAACTCAGAGACTACTTAAACCTCTCTCCCCTTCCAGTCCTTGCCCAACTATAGGTTCCTGTTCGTCTGTTCCTGGGTGTGATATATTGCTTTTGATTCTTGTGTACCGACTCTTGCCTGTTATTACGATTCCTGTTGTCTGCTGCCTGGTCTGATCTATTTGCCTGTGCCTTGACGATTCTTTTGATAAACCCGCTTGTACCTCGAACTTGGTTTGGTCTCCTCTTTGGTCTACACTATTACTGCGCCTTCGGGCCCGTTACAGTATGAAGCCAATAGTCCAGAAAACTCCTTTCTGCTTCAAAGCAAACAAGAGAGAGGGCTTCCTTCCATGTACAGACCATTGTGAGCAAACCCCTAAACTACTGTGTCTCTAGAAAAATCAAAGGTTTAGCTATACTACATTATATATATATACTCTTTAATAAGCGCTATTACTTAACTTTTAATTAGAAATGTTCTGATTAAAATGCCTAGATGTTATGTTAATATAGCTTTTTATCCTACAATTTTTTTTATAGATTTATATTTTCTACTGGGAAAATAGAAAATAGAGCTGTTACAGTGGCATAACTATAGAGGAAGCGCCTCTACAGCAGCTCTCTTTCCTGAATACAATATGGGCCCCTGCAGCAAGTAAAAGTGTGCTTGCAGCAACACGCTCGCAATCAACGTGCTTGCGGCAATGCATCCAAACCAGCGCACTTGCGTCAATCCGTCCAAACTAGCACACTCACATCAGTGCGTTCATGTGCATGGGGCCGGGAAAGATGCTGCACGCATGGGCCCCTCTGAAGTTTTTTCATGGGGGGCAGTGCCAGCTTGGTATGCTGCTGAGCTGTAATATATCTTTGCTAATATGCACTAAGTCAAGTTACGCATAGCAACCAATCAGCAAGTAGCATTACCCAGTTTGACTGGGTAATTCAACCTGGTGCAAACACTGTATCTTTTATTACATTATCCCTCTATGCTGGTGCTATAGTTAATAATGTGCTCAATTTAACTGACACACCAGCTGAATTATCTGGTTTTAGCAATGTTATAAAAATGTATTGATATTTGCATTAATTAACGAACAATTAATTCCATTGTTTGTTACGAATTGATCCATAGAGCTCATAATTATAATGTATTTATTATTAATGCTCCTTCTAGTGGTATCTTAAGCCTTCTATCATTGCCAGAGCTGAAGTGGAATGGTCCAGTTTTTAGTCTATATTTATAATTATCTCTTAATTCTTCCTTGCTGTGGTTCTATATCTGGAAATATATTCTTGTGAACTGCAAATTCATACACTTTTGCTGCTACTCTAAATTATATCATTTAAGTTTGGGCTACATAAAAACTGGTATAGGGGGAAATAAATATCATTGATCATAAGTAACAGTAGCTAACAAGATGGCTTATAATTTAACACAAAAACAATTATATACAAAGTACCAAACCCACACAAAAACTTTTGTATACAGGGAAGCTACTTTTTGAAAACAAAAAAAATGTGTTTAATTCGATATTTTCTTTCTAAGTATATTTTCTTTCTATGACTGAGACTGGAGTCAATTACAGCAATTGAAGCAGCAATGTAAAGCTGCACGGTTTCTGGATTGCTTTGGATAAGAGAATTTCATTTGGTTTATGGGCAAGCACTGAGCCAGTCTATAGTGATAAATATTGCCAAACTCCTAATTCCTCTGCCAGTATTAGTTTTCCATGTGTGAAGGAAAACACTATGTTCAAAGGGGATCTCGGTCTGCCCTATCACAAGTGCATGTTTGGGCAAGCTGGGATTGTGTATTGGGTGGATCAAATGTATCTTTTAAATTGGGAATGCTGATGGCACGCTTTGTCACATGAATATGTGAAATGCTTTAGAGTATAATGACAGAATAAAATTTCTTATGAACACTATTAAATTTATTTAGATTTTGTTCTTGTAAAACTTCTTGTAGAAAGAGCTGGGCCAGGTGCCCTAGGAATAGGGTTGCCACATTTTCTGGGAAAAAAAAATGGCCTTCCTATATATTTATCTTTTTTTCCCTATTAATAACATTGGGATCAGCCATCATTTTTACCGGCCAGGTGGCAACCCTACCTAGGCAACCTGGCCAGTCACTAGGGTTGCCACCTGAACGGACCGGCCTGGCTGATCCCAATGTTATTAATAGGGAAAAAAATTAAATATATAGGAAGGCCGGTATTTTTTTTCCAGAAAAGGTGCCGGTCGCATCGCCCAATAGGTGCATACATGTGCAAAAAGGACTCACGCCAGTGAGAGGGGACTGGATTAGGGGTATGAAGCAGAGAAGGTATGTGCCTGGCACCCCCAACTTTGCGCCCTAGCACGTGCCTACCCCTAGTTCCGACTAGGGTTGCCACCTGGCAGGTATTTTAACGGCCTGGCTAGTAAAAATTATGTTATTACAGGTATGGGACCTGTTATCCAGAATGCTCGGGACCTGGGGTTTTCCGGATAACAGATCTTTCCGTAATTTGGGTCTTCATGCCTTAAGTCTACTAGAAATTAATGTAAACATTAAATAAACCCAATAGGCTGATTTTGCTTCCAATAAGGATTAATTATATCTTAGTTGGGATAAAGTACAAGATACTGTTTTATTATTAAAGCGAAAAAGCAAACCATTTATAAAAATTTGGATTATTTGGATAAAATGGAGTCTATGGGAGACAGCCATTCCGTAATTCGGAGTTTTCTGGATATTGGGTTTCCGGATAAGGGACCCTATACCTGTAATAGGGAAAAAAGATAAGTATATAGGAAGGCCGGTATTTTTTCCAGAAAAGGTGGCAACCCTAGTTCGCCCTGTAGCCAGGAGATGCCTCCTTTCCCATATTTGCCCTTTTGACCTCAGATTGAACTCCGCTGTGTGTTGGAGCAGGCAGGGGCATTGAGCACATCAGCTTCTCTCAGCCTGCAAAACAGGCTGCAACTTGTGTGCCCTCTGCTGTGCTTTTCTGTGCCCATGCCATGTGATGAAACGTAAATTCAATGCGACACGTGTAACTGGCTATTTTTTCTCGTGAGTTGACTTAAAATGATAAAAAAAAAAAACTTGAATACAAAGTAAAAAAAAAAAAAAAAAAATACAAAACAGCGGGACTCCAAACCGGAAGTGAAAGAGCCGGCACCACACAGTTAGTGCGTGCGTTTCAGAGGGAGCATTATCCGGCGCACATCACAAGTAGTTGCTTTACGTCAAACATGGCTGCTGAAGAGAAGGATCCCTTAAGCTTCTTTGCTGCTTATGGAAGTAGCAGCTCGGATTCGGACAGCAGCGACGAAGAGAAAGAAGCAGAGAAAACTAAGAACCGCGCAACAAAGCGACCTTTTCCCACAGAAACTAAAAAGCTGCCGGGGCCGGACGAACTGTTCCGGAGTGTTTCTCGCCCCGCCTTCCTCTACAACCCACTCAACAAGCAGATAGACTGGGAGAGTCGGGTGAAGCGGGCCCCGGAAGAGGTAATTTGACATCGCTGCAGTCTTCACCATTTTTGTTCTTCTGCTTACCTGAAACTACAACTTTGGGGCGGGGACTTGTAGTTCAGACGCACGCAACACGATAACAGCACTTAACCATTGAAAGAATAGGCTGACTGCCATTTTACTTGTAGCTCTTCACTGTACAGATAAGGATTAAGGTCCCTGTCCGTTTTCGGCACTTTTGAATAGGGCAAGCTAGTTTAATTTTTAACTGATTCAACTTTTCTGCAAGCACAAGATTGATGACATACTTTCTAGTACCATACTATGTTATCCATTGGAGCAGTGCCATTCTTAGCCTGTGTTTATATTCAAGATGAAAATCCAACCTGTGTAGCACTAGTAGAAGATTTTTACCATGGTAAATTCACTAATTTGTACTTATAATGTGTGCACATTTGTAAACCTTAGTGACGTTCTGAACTATGTCCATCCATATATTTTCTACAAATCATTCTGTGTTTCTTTTTATCACAGCCTCCTAAAGAGTTTAAAGTATGGAAGACAAATGCTGTCCCACCACCGGAGTCCTACCAAGTAGCCGAGAAGAAAGCTCCACCCCCTGAACTGGACATGGCTATCAAATGGTCGAACGTGTACCAAGACAACGGTGATGATGCACCACATGCAAACCAAGCTAAGTGTCTACCAGAGGAAGAAGCTCAAGAAGATTCTCCACCTTCGGGTAAAATCTTTGGGGTTGTTTTTAATCTCTTGACTTTCAAAGCAACTGGCACATGGTCTTCAGTAGTTGGCAACAGGAAGGTAGCACTACCTGGTAGTAGCGTTCAGACTGTTCAATTGACTGCAGACTCCAGGAGATGTACAGTGGTGTGAAAAACTATTTGCCCCCTTCCTGATTTCTTATTCTTTTGCATGTTTGTCACACAAAATGTTTCTGATCATCAAACACATTTAACTATTAGTCAAAGATAACACAAGTACCGTATATACTCGCGTATAAGCAGAGTTTTTCAACACCCAAAATGTGCTGAAAAACTCTACCTCGGCTTATACGCGGGTCAGCTAAAAAAGGTTGCTGCTTACTCACTGATTGAAGTGTGCAGTGACTACTCCGTGCTGCCCATACTTCTCCCCGCTCGTGGCTTCCTTAGCCCTCAGCCCCTCCCCTCTCAGCTCTCGTCCCCTTTTTGCACAGGAGATGTGGGAAAATGTGTGCGCATTACCGTATTGCGCGTAGGAGCGCACAAGAGTTTAGAAGAGGAGCGCTTGAGACGTGGATGAGGTGCGCGCTCACTCTGTGATACGAGTACGCACCTGTACAGGGAGCGGAGGCGCGCGTCTTCTCCCTTTGTGACGTGCCCTGGGACGCTGCAGTCTCGTAATAGGGGGAAAGGAGGCGGCAGTTGACGGCCAAGGGGGCGCGGCCTCACATTCCGTTCGTATCCTGCGCTTCCCTGTAGCCTGATTTCAGTTGCGGGAAGGGCTGCAGCTCTGGAGTTATACGGTACTTTTTAAATACTTTATGGTGCCTGTCAGAAAGAAGAGAGGCAAAGCGTGGGTCAATCTGTGGAGAAAAGTTAGTGCCAGATCATTGTTTAATGTATCGGGTCCTATGGCTTGAAGTATGTGCAGCAGCATGGAGGAGTCAGTGCATGCTTCAGATCAGTGAGTAAGCAGCACCGTTAAAGCTTTAAATTGGCCATATCCTAAAATAATTTCTCACCCCTAGGCTTATACACAAGTCAATAAATTTTTCCAGTTTTCTTAGGTAAATTAGGTACCTCGGCTTATACTCTGGTCGGTTTATACACGAGTATATACGGTAAACACAAAATGCAGTTTTTAAATGAGGGTTTTTATTATTTAGGGAGAAAAGAAATCCAAACCTATGTGAAAAAGTAATTGCCCCCTGAACCTAATAACTGGTTGGGCCACCCTTAGCAGCAATAACTGCAATCAAGCGTTTGCGATAACTTGCAACGAGTCTTTTACAGCGCTCTGGAGGAATTTTGGCCCACTCATCTTTGCAGAATTGTTGTAATTCAGCTTTATTTGAGGGTTTTCTAGCATGAACCGCCTTTTTAAGGTCATGCCACAACATCTCAATAGGATTCAGGTCAGGACTTTGACTAGGCCACTCCAAAGTCTTCATTTTGTTTTTCTTCAGCCATTCAGAGGTGGATTTGCTGGTGTGTTTTGGGTCATTGTCCTGCTGCAGCACCCAAGATCGCTTCAGCTTGAGTTGACGAACAGATGGCCGGACATTCTCCTTCAGGATTTTTTGGTAGACCGTAGAATTCATGGTTCCATCTATCACAGCAAGTCTTCCAGGTCCTGAAGCTGCAAAACAACCCCAGACCATCACACTACCACCACCATATTTTTTTTTGTTCTTTTTCTGAAATGCTGTGTTACTTTTACGCCAGATGTAACGGGAGGCGCACCTTCCAAAAAGTTCAACTTTTGTCTCGTCGGTCCACAAGGTATTTTCCCAAAAGTCTTGGCAATCATTGAGATGTTTTTTAGCAAAATTGAGACGAGCCTTAATGTTCTTTTTGCTTAAAAGTGGTTTGCGCCTTGGAAATCTGCCATGCAGGCCGTTTTTGCCCAGTCTCTTTCTTATGGTGGAGTCGTGAACACTGACCTTAATTGAGGCAAGTGAGGCCTGCAGTTCTTTAGATGTTGTCCTGGGGTCTTTTGTGGCCTCTCGGATGAGTTGTCTCTGCGCTCTTGGGGTAATTTTGGTCGGCCGGCCACTCCTGGGAAGGTTCGCCACTGTTCCATGTTTTTGCCATTTGTGGATAATGGCTCTCACTGTGGTTTGCTGGAGTCCCAAAGCTTTAGAAATGGCTTTATAACCTTTACCAGACGGATAGATCTCAATTACTTTTGTTCTCATTTGTTCCTGAATTTCTTTGGATCTTGGCATGATGTCTAGCTTTTGAGGTGCTTTTGGTCTACTTCTCTGTGTCAGGTAGCTCCTATTTAAGTGATTTCTTGATTGAAACAGGTGTGGCAGTAATCAGGCCTGGGGGTGAGTACAGAAATTGATAAACCACAGTTAAGTTATTTTTTAACAAGGGGGGCAATCACTTTTTCACACAGAGTTTTTTTTTCTCCCTTAATAACGTAAACCTTCATTTAAAAACTGCATTTTGTGTTCAATTATGTTATCTTTGACTAATAGTTAACGGTTTGATGAGCAGAAACATTTAAGTGTGACAAACATGCAAAAGAATAAGAAATCAGGGAGGGGCAAATCGTTTTTCACACCACTGTAGATGCAGATCTAAGCAGTGACCCATCGATTCATGGCATTTATCCTGGCATGATGCTGGCTGCTACTGCTATGCAGGCTTTGGTTTTTCCTTTATCGAACCCTGGTGACTTCAGTGCATAACAACGAATTCAAACATATCAAAGTGGTCTGCCTTGTGCATTTATTGCTAACAATAGGGTTCGTTGGTATCCTTTGATAGCTAAAGTTCGGTGCTGCCATGTGTTCATCCAAGAATTGACTGGCAATCACCAATGCTTGTGTTTTTTTTTTAGTGATTTCATAACTGTATTAGGAAAATACATCAGTAAACTCTTTAACCTTTTTGTTGCAACACACAAACAAATGTTTTTTTTTCTCCCTCCAGATGATGAGCAAGAGAACGCCACAAAAAAGCATAAAGTCTAACCCAGGCTGTTTTGGGATTGATCTATCTGAAGGCGGGAGACCTAGACCTACAGGAACATGAATGCTCAAACACCATGTTTCAAATGTTTACTGGAAGAACTCTTATTACTGTGTTTGTGAAATCCACTTGTATTCGTAAATTCTACACTGAATACATAGATATAAAAGCAAAAATAAGAATGTTTCCATAGAAATGGATGTATTCTAGCAGTACCACACACATTTTTAATGCAGGACTGCAGTATATTGATGTTGGTAATTGTACTTGTAAAGAGTCTGCCACCTAGCGATATTTTGTTCTATGAACTAATGAATATGCAGTTGTTACTGCTTGCTTTTCAATACTGTGCTAGAAACCTTTTATAAAGGACTGTTTATGAAACCCTGCGGGAAGTTCACCTTTCAAACACTTTTCTATTTAATTTAGTACACCAGAAATCGTGGTCCTTATTTTTAAATCTTTTTCTAAGATTTTTAATTTTCATTGGGTGTTACCAACTGTTTATATCTTATCTGATAGATTTTTTTATAACCACCGTTGTACAAGGTCCCAATTTCAGGTGTACTATTTAAGAACTAACAAAAGGCTAACTATCCATTGTAATATAAGTCGTTATTATAATGGTACCATGTGGCAATTTTAAAAACTTATTTTTTTTGTAAATAACTGTAACTACATGTTTCAGCTGATAAAAGCTATACAAATAGTATATTCAAGTGTATAATTGTGTTTCTTTCCCAAAGATATTTTTATCTATAGATGTATGATTATAAAAATGTTGTCCCAGGGCCAGGTGCATTATATAAACTAATGATGAATTAAAAAATATATTTCCTGAGTAAATTAAGAGTATCGTCATGACATCTCATGACAATTTAACTGGTGGCTATAATTATTCTTTATTGATATAGTGCCCACATATTTCACACAGAGATTATACATCGTTCACATAAGTCCCTGCACCAGCTGAGCTTACAGTCTAAGTCTTTATAACATCGACATGCACAGTGGTCAATTTTATGAAGAGGCAATTTGCCTTATAAATTCTTGTAATACTAACTTATGTGTATAATTACTGTATATTTTAACAATAAATCCATTTATAGGAAGGTTTAATAAATGTTTTTTTTCTCCTTTAATTGTCATCAGGTGTGTTTAATGCAACCCAAGTCCTTTTTCATGTGGATCCACTTGGATTGACTCTAAATTAGGCTGATCTGAAAACCCTGAAATACACTGATGTGCCTTTATAAGGAAAAAAACTGTGTTGTAGTTGGGATCATCAACAACCCCATGCCTGTGGTTTAGCTTTTAGTGCATTTTATGAAAAGGACATTTTAAGAGCAGAATTTGGTCACCTTGCAGGATGACCATCCATAAAATATATACATTATTGTATATTTAATCCTGGGTTCTGGTGGAAAAAGCCTAAGTGATTCTGTAAGTGCACATCCCTGGCACAAACCTTGCATGATCTAGCAGACATTAGGTAGACTAATCAAGATTGTGTAAGGGAAAGAATTTTTAAGGGAGTGACCTAATGACGCAGTAATGCGATTATGGTTATGGGATCCCTGCCTTTATTTAGGGCAGATCACAGGACAGAAAGATATGGAAAGTGTGGTAACCAAAGGTCTCAACTTGTACACGGCAGCTCCCCAGCATTTTCCATTCAAGAGCTGTTCAGTATCACATAAATCAACCAAAGCCTTTGCTTGCCATCTATAAATAGGGGTAGGGTTAAAGACAGTAATCCTATGCCTGAATCTGCACCGAGGGGTAAGTAAAACGTTAGGGGCATTTGCCCGGGGTAACACTTAGGCTGGAGGGAGGGGGCGGGGTCTATGTTGTGTAGGGTTTTTTTTAGCTTTAGGGGTTGAATTCTCATTTAATAATGATGACAAAGCAGCAGGGCTTTATAGTAGTTTCACTTGGCCAAAGAAGACAACAGCTTAGAGCAGGGGTCCCCAACCTTTTTAATCGTGATCCACATTCAAATGTAAAAAGAGTTGGGGAGCAACACAAGCATGAAAAAGTTCCTTTGCGGTGCCAAATAAGGGCTGTGATTGGCCATTTGGTAGCCCATATGTGGACTGGCAACCTACAGGAGACTCTACTTGGCAGTATACTTAGTTTTTATGCAATTAAAACTTTCTTCCATGCCTGGAATTTAAAAATAAGCACCTGCTTTGAGGCCAGTGAGAGCAACATCCAAGGGGTTGGTAAGCAACATGTTGCTCATGAGCTACTGGTTGGGGATCACTGGCTTAGAGAGAACTAGGCCTGTGAGGACAACAGTTGAGGGGTCAGTCCTTTCTAGGCCCAAAGCAGGCCCTGACTGGCAATCTGTCAGTTCTTGCAAATGCCAGAGGGGCTGCTATAAGGTGCCATAGAAAGTCAGTATTTAGTGGGCTATTTGGGCCTCTGTGTTTGCTGATTGGGCCTCTGTGTACCTAAAACGGCAGGGCCTATTTTAATTCTTAGTCCGGACCTGGCCTGAAGTGTAGCAATGAAAGTGACATGTTAAAGGGCTCAGTCCCATCTTGGCCCAAAGCGTACTAATGGCAGTGACATGTTTAGGAGTTCAGTCCCAAATAGCCTCTAAGTGTACTAATGGCTGTGACATGTTTAAAGGGGTTGTTCACCTTTGTAACAAATTGACAAATCTAACAGTTCACATGAATAGAACAAACTTTTCCATAGAAATAGTTAACAGAAAAAGTACAGTTCAAGAGATATTCACCTCAGAAGTGTCCCTGTACTAATCCTTCAGTTCCACACAGACCCTGTGCTGGAAGGGGGTCACTGACCCCCAAAAACACTACAGTGTTCACTTCCTCTTCCTTATATGACATCACACATTGTACTGGCAGCTAACTTAACTCCTATTGGCTATGTCTGCTGTCAATCTGCCACTGCTTCCTGTGCTGGCTGTGCTGGGGAATTTGAGCAGCATTCAGGTACTGAAGAGAAACTGTTACACGTTTGTGAGAGGGAGGGGGAGTGTGGGCTGTGTGCTGCAGAGACTTCAACTGTGCAGATGGGGGTATCAAGGTGCTTGGGACCAGGAGTTTTCTGGATAATGGATCTTTCCATAATTTGGATCTTCATACCTTAAGTCTACTAGAAAATCATGTAAACATTAAATAAACCCAATAGTCTGGTTTTGCTTCCAATAAGGATTAATTATATCTTAGTTGGGATCAAGTACAAGGTACAGGTATGGCATCTGTTATACAGAATGCTTGCGACCTGGGGTCTTCCGGATAGCAGATCTTTCTGTAATTTGGATCTTAGTACTAGAAAATGGTGTAAACACTAAATAAAGCCAATAGGCTGGTTTTGCTTCCAATAAGGATTAATTATATCTTAGTTGGGATCAAGTACAAGCTACTGTTTTATTATTACACAGGAAAAATAAATCATTTTTAAACATTTGAATTATTGGATTATAATGGCTACTATGGGAGATGACACTTGTACTTTCCAGAAATATATTATTATTTTTTTTGGGGGGGGTCCATGTATTATTTTGTGTATTTACCTCATAAAAAAGGTAAAATATTTTTCTGGTATAGATCCCTATATCATAAAAAATATAACTTTTTAATTTTTTGGTATTTAGAGCTCTAAATCTTGTTCCGGAAGTGTAAAGCTGGCCATAGACGCAAAGATCTGATCGTACGAATCGAGGATTCGTACGATTTTCGGAACGTGTGTGGAGAGTCCCGACATTTTTCGTCCGGCGGAGATCGGTCGTTTGGTCGATCGGACAGGTTAGAAAATTTCTGTCGGCTGCCGATAATATCTCTGCGTGTATTGCCGATCGTACGATTTTCAGTGGGAGACTGTCACTAGCTTTGGTTGGACATAGATATCGTGGCGGGTTGGGAGATGGGAAAGTCCGATCGTACGATGATTCGTACGATCGGATCTTTGCATCTATGGCCAGCTTAACACTTAAAAAAGGTATCGTTTTCCTAGGTAAATTACCGCCCCCCCCCCCCCGGGAGAGTGAACAAAATGTTCAAAAAATGTACCTGCCCTCATCACTGCTCTGCCTGTCACTTAGGGCTGCCACCTCACCCTTTTAAAACCAAACACATATGAAATCCACAGCCTGCATGGCTAATTAGCAATTCATTTAGATGCATGATACATGGCTGCACAGAAATCAGTTCAGTCTGCAGCATCTAAATGAGTTGATAATTAGCCATGCAGCCTGTGGATTTCATATGTGTTTGGTTTTAAAAGGGTGAGGTGCAGCCCTACTGTCCCTGCTAGATGTGTAAGTTACATAAGTTTCTAAGCAAGTCAGTGCTGGTTTTGTTGCAATTTTGTAAATAACTGACATTATGCCTAATGCCAAAGGTTGCCAAACAATGTTGCTCCTTCCATTTCTGCTGTATTTGTCTGCATGGCTGTGTGATTGTTTGTTGCAAGGCAGGTTTGTTTATATGCTGCATCTGTTAACCTCTGCCATTACAATTGAGTAATCAACCAATGACCATTCAAATTATGTAACTGGTTACAGTTCACAAGCACCCAATAAATTACTAGGAGGGCAGTATCAACATCCAATAGGAAACAAGTAAGGGCAAAGCCTGGGCATGATGATGTCATCATATAGGAAGTTCTTGGTGTGTCAGGTTCAAAATAGGCCACTCCCATCACTTCAGAAAACTGGTCTGAGAGACAGGAGAAGGACTGAGTTAATAGGTATAAAAATTAGCTTTTACAATGGCATTTTTACTTTTTGTTATGGAAAATGGTTTTTCTAACACATTGAGAGCATTGTTAGTGGTTTCATAAGATTTGTACATTGAAGGTGAACAACCCCTTTAAGGACTCCGTCCCATCTAAGCCCAAAGCGTAGATGGGACAACAATGAAGCAGAAGCCTGCTAATTAACAGGCCTTTATGTGTGCTGACTTCTGTGCATACCAGACGCCCCTCTATGACCTGCAGGAGGCCATTAGTTTTAATACAACTATACCTTAATTCAGGCATATGCTGAGAAGGTGGATCTGATTGCGCCACTGCCTCATACATAACACTCTGCCTGTGCCTTATGTAGAGTTTTTTTAAAGATTTATTTACATCCTATTTATTTTACTACTGTTATTGGACTACAACTCTCATCATCCTTTCACATATTATCAAGGGTTAAAGCATGATGGGAGCTGTAGTCCAGCAACCACTGAGATGATTTTTTTAACAAACACAAAGCTTTCCCCAAGGCCAACTGAGAGGCTCAGTTGATGCAAGAGCATCCTCCAGTAAGACTCCTTCCTGCTCTGGGTACTAGCCAAATGTTTATTCTAGATGGAACCGCACATATAGTTCTGCTAGATAACAAGATGGAAAATTCTTTTGCTTCTGTGATTAACTTTGGGATGCCTATTTTGAGACCTTAGGGAAGTAAGAGTTCAGTTTTAGGAATGGTGTATGTGCCCTTTTAATTTGCTGGAGTGCTTTTGTTTGACTGAATGGCACTTCCCTGGAAACATTCCAGATCTTGACAGCAATGTGTCACTGTGCCTATATTAATCTGCCATTACTTCTTGGTTAACTCCAGGTTAGTTTTTTACTTCTTGGTTAGTGCAAGCTTCATTACTCGGGGCTGGGGGAGTAATCAGCTGGGCAGTTTTACATAGACATAAGGACATACCCTGTATTCCTGTTACAAGCTGTAGTGTTTCACTATTCCTTGAAGTTAAGCAAGCATGGCAAAATTCCACATGCTGTAGCTTGTTATTGCAAGTGTTATTACACTTTAGGAGCTGTGCAGATCTTTATGCAGGAGGTCCTAAAATACTTTTCAGGCTGCCCCTTTATCTAATGGAATTTGGGGAATCTGGGATTTCTTTTCTATACCAAAAACCATCAAAATGAATTCATGTGCATATTGATGCCATATTGCGCTCTCTTTCTGGTGCATAACTGATATGTATGTCCTGTGCTCAGTTTATCCTTTCCAGCCCCTGCCAGAGGTGAAAGAATTGAAGCTGCAATGTCTATTTTCTAAGCCGAAGAGCAACTGCTGAGATCCATATTGTATAGTTTGACATTACAATAGTACATACATGTCAAACTCTTACTGTACATGCACACACGTATCACAAATAAATGAATACTCAGAATGTTGAGACTGCGACATTGTTTCATTTACATGCTGGGAACTTCCTCTGTGTTGCCTGGAGGTGGCAGCATCGTAATATACAGTACCACCTTTTTTTCATGTTACTGTATGTTAAATACAGGCTAAATGAGGCGAAATTCTTCCTTTGCTTCTTTAGGGACCTCTTTCTCCAATTTCCAGATCCAAAATGCTTTTCTGTATAAATGGATCTATGTGTATTACAGATGAAGGATCCCATTTATACTCCCAATAATGACAGCTGGAATCCCCTCACAGGTAGAAGAAGATAGTCATGCCTATACCAGGGAATAAACTCCCATAACCATACGGATAGTCTTGTGCTTGCTGAATAATAATTTGTTGCATGTATATGCAGTGGGAATCTGGTGAAACATACTGTAAGAGGAAATGTGGCAGTTGTCTGTACAACAAGATGAGCATCCAAATTCTTCTAATGAGCCAAAGTCAGCCTAAAAATAATTAAGTTCCTGTCATTCAGAACAGGAGGGATAGAGTAGAAATATGCACTCCAGTTAACAGGGTGGGGGGATGTCTCAACTTTAATGGGGGATGTAATATGCTTCGGTATCGCAAAAATCAGTCGCAATCGCGAAGATGCTTGCGCCCGTTAGCAACCATGTTTGTGCCATTTTTGACTAAGACCTCAATGACATCCTTGCAAAGTTTGCGACCAAACTGCTTTTGCAAAAGTTCACAGTGTATTTAATAAAATTTCCCAAAAAGTTTTGCTGTTTGCAAATTTTATTAATTTTTCCTCTATATTTATATGGTGGATGTGCTACAGAACAAACACCACTGGACTCTCCCTCTCATTAAGTTTCCTTCCTTCCCTATCTCTTCTTTTGCCTTCCCTACTTCCTCTCCAGCTACCTTTTCCCATCACCATCTCACCTCTCTCCATTTCTTTAGCTGGTCCAGGCTCAGAGCAATCAGTTTAATGTGCATCCAAGTCCACACCAGCAAATAAGCATGGGAGTGGGAATGTGTCCGCTTCAGAACACCTGAGATAGAATAGGTTAACCATAAAGTCCTGAAGATAAATCTCCTACATGACTCCATTCTCAATAATTTGCTCTATTTTCCAGTGGGGTCCAGTAAAGAAGGAGAGGTCTCTGCATCCCTACAGCTGCTTCCAGTCTCACTATGCACTCTTTGTGAACACGTTTTCCTCCAGCTGCAGGTTTTTAAGGTGAGCATCTCAGATCCAGCGATATAAATGAAGCCTGGAACAGTGTGGGGCAGAGCATGCAGTTACTTTCACCTCCACATCCATGCCTTCCCTGCCACAGAGAAACCCAATCGTGCATAAAGTTTTTCTAATGGGAGCAGAATGTGGGGTTTTAATACTGGCACTCAATGAATTGGTAAGAATATGAAGCTAAGAATTTGGGCCTTGGGCTTATAGTAAGGTTTTTATTGCTTTCAGTAATAAATTTAATTAGAAGAAGACAGTAGGGGTTACCATGTTCCTCCAGTAGTCTACCAATTCAGAAATGGTTACAGTACAACCAATGGCCACACAATGGCAGTAGCACATTAATAAACCTGCTTTTACCTTACGTTCATTATTGCTTCCAGTGCATGCATCCTTCATATACAACATGCAACTACATTTTAACCCTTGACATGCTACAATACTGAGAAGAAAGTACCAGTGTGCCAACGCTGTAGATTCTATGACCTATGCAATGCCACATATTTACTGGTATGGCAAGATTATAAAAACACAGCATGGAAAAGCTACATTTTAAACCTTAAACTCACTGCATCTCTTTCCTTGATTGAAATGCTTGAGATCAACAGTGAAAGCTGGCTCATAGTGATGTCCCAGTACTATAGGTTTGGGCAAGGGTGCAGCTTTCCAGATCTTGTTGGCCTACACCTTCCAGTATCCCACTGACAGCAAAATAACTTTATGGCTGGGGGTTAACAGCAACCTGCTGCCACAGAGAATCCAATAATCATTAAGGGAGCTATCTGAATACCAGAATTTTAAGTATTTTCTGCTCTGGTAGAGACATGGATCCTACTTGCCAAGAGCACTCGGGAGCAAGAGACAGAGCAAGGTCAAAGACCAAATATGAAGTAGAGAATGTGCAAATACTGAGTCAGGATACAGTCTGTGCAGGCAACATCAGCACATGCAACAGGCCGGGGTCAGGATTCCACAATTCAGGTCAGGCAAGGTCATACACAGGAGATCTAAGAGATAGGAAACAACCCAGCAGACTCGGAAAACTGACACCACGCTTGCACAGTGTGTCCTCCAATGGTCAGTCATATAAAGAGTTTACCCAACATAGCACCCACTTTCTGGAGAAAAACAAACAAAAATGTTATATAAAAAAAATGCACAAACAATTCGTCAATAAATAAATAAATAAGAATTTAAATATACTACAAATTTGCATACAAAAAATACATAATAAACATTTATACATTTTTACATTTTTAAAAAAAAAAACATTTGCTACAGGAAAATAGACAAACAGTGCCATTGCCCTGAAATATATTACAGGTTTGGGATCCGTTAACCCGGAAACCCATTATCCAGAGAGCTCCAAATCACGGGGGTTATTTACTAAACTCCAAATGCAAAATTCAGAAAAATTTGTGATTTTTTTTTAATAAAATCATTTTATATCAAATCCAGAGGATAAAAAATTCAGAATCAGAAAATCCGGCATCTCAGACCTGTTGAGGTTGCATATAAGTCAATGGAAGAAGTCTCAATGATTTTTTGATGTGCGATGGGTTTCGAGCAATACCCCAAAGTTTTCTGAGTTTTCGGGCAAAAAGAAATCGTTTCGTTTTTTTCGGGTGAAAAATCAGATTTTTTTCCCACAAAACTAATTATGGGGAAAAATGTAATAATAAATAAGTGTAAAAAACCCGAGCAAATTTGATCGGAGTTTGTAGCAGAAAATGCTGTCTTCGTTTTAATCAAATAACTGATATTTGTTAAATGATTTTTTTCTCTGTAATAATAAAACAGTAGTGTGTACTTGATATAAACTAAGATATAATGTTTAAATCATTTCTTAGTAAACTTAAGGTATAAAAATCCAAAGACCCCTTATCCAAAATACCCCAGGTCCCGTGCATTCTGGATACCAGGTCCCATACCTGTATGTGTATAATTTTCCATCATGTACTTTCCTATTACAAACAGTGTGATTGATTGCTGCCTGTCCACTGACACATTTTACTTAGTAGTTACTATTATATGTCTAGAACAGAAACATCCTGGGAATCCTCAGGCAAGTGGTTCCATATCAGTCCTGAAACCAAAAACCAAGGGGCCCCAAAAAGAACTTCAGTAGTGCTGTCTTTCCTGCTTTTATGTACAGGAACCATGTGACTATGATGGAGAACTACTCTCAGCATTGTGTATCATGGCCTTCATAATAAGACCAGAAAAAGAAATGGGGAAGGATTAAGAAGGGACTAGGTAGTGGTCATCAGTGGCTGCCAAGGCTAATAATTTATCATTCATAACAATGGGATTTATTAACAAAGATGCAAACTATTTTCCCAATGTACAATTGAATACAGGATGCCAGAGCAGGACCTATGAGATTTGGCACGTGCCACTCACCTCTCAGGTACTCCCGCATTCTTCTGTTTAGTCGAGCTCACATTTTGGAGCTTGTGTTCCTACGTGTGCGTCCTTTTATTCGGAGTGCCGCGTCTGACATTATCTCACAAAATTTTTCTGACTTTTCTTCCGGATCCTGACTCTGTACTGCCCTGACTTATTGGTTTTGACTGCGGCCTGTTCTACGACTACAATTAGCTCTTCACCGTTACTCCTGTTGCATGTTTTGGTTCCCCTGCCTGCCCAGAACTCTCTCCTTGGTTGTCTCACTTTAAAACCTGGTAGCATCCAAGTAGCAAAGTGCTCCTCCTGACACGAAAGGCGGCTGTTATAGGCAGAAGAGTGAGCCATGAAGGGAACCTTAGTGTTTATCCTGGGTTTTGGATAACTAAGGTGACGGGCACCCTAGGTGGAGTGCCCCTGCCTTCTCAACCTAACAACCCCCTCACAAAGTCCCTCCTAAATCGCACATTCCTCCCCACTTTGTGTCCATCCTTGCACAATCTAGTGAATCTCTTACCTTTACTAAACAGCGTGATCTCTTCCTATACAGGGAACATGTCTGAGTAGAAGGTGAGTGTACTGGTAGGCAAGTGGCAGGGAGGTGTGAGTTTAGAAGAGGGGTTGCAGAACTGTGCCCCTTCTAACAATGCATGCCAGCTGTCTGCCTACAATTTAGGGTGCCCACTAGAAACAAGATATAACAGAACTGAATAATAATTTAAGAATGTAATCTGGATTAAGGTAATTTACAATTAAGTAATTGCACATTCACTTTATAAAGACAGTACCATATCTGTTTATCAACAGACGATGCAGGTGGTAAAAAAAGGCATCTATGAAACCAGCAGGGTTCAGCATCAGCATATACAGTATAGGTTATCCTAATGTAGCTCAAGGGCACTCAGGTTATGGAAGGGTTTATCAATTATCTGAGGTCCAAAACTGAGTTGGATGCCTTTTCATTGAGAAATGTCAGATGTACTCAGTAGGGGTTGAGCTATTCAGTTGCAGATTTGGAAACCATTGTAGTTCAGAAAATGTTTTCCTGTTTGCAGAGGTGATTCTGTATGCAACCATAAAAAGCGACAATAACTTTTACAGCAGTAAAGTTAAATATTTTGACTACAGAGCATCATACAATATTAGACACAGATTTCAGTTTTAAAAGGAAACATTTTTTATTCTGACGACAACATTCCTTTTAACTTTTTTTCCTTTCCTATGTGTATTCTATAGAAACACCAAACCTATGTTTGCGCTTTCTGTTACACGAAATGAGACAAGCCTCTTTCCTATGAAGGGGATATCCCCAGTGCAGCTGCTATGTGGTTCTTAAAGGGTTAAATAAGAACTAGACATTCCCCCAAGTAGGGGATTTTTGTTCTGTATATCCACTGACAACAGTAACATGTATTTTGTTTTGGAATGGCTCAATACGTTGCTCACACTTGAATTGTCATGAAAGGGATTTGCCAATTATTTTCTCTGCTGAGGAATACAGTGAATTACAGTAAACACAAATCCATAAAAGAAAAAGCAGTGATCTCTCTTTGCATTTGTTCCCACCTTATCAGCGAACATCTGAGCCACCATACATTGCCCCTACTGCTGGGAAAACAACAATTTCCCTGTTGTATTTGTTCTGCAAATCAGTGTAGTACATTTTCCCACAGTCTTCCATTGAGACCAAATAATTCCTCACTGCTATTTTGGCAACTGAGCAGAAAAGTATATTTCTCACAAACCTCACGGGAGATGCGGAATGCACATCTTGTTGGCATGCTGTCCTGAGCAACAGCTGCACATGTTCCAAAATATGACTTCTTTTTGCATGTGGAATGTCACATTTTCTGCAAATCCCAGTAAATTATATCTGCAGCCATTTAAGGTTATTTCTGCTGAATATAGGATGACTTTTGCTTTTGCACAGCGATATAGGGAGGCACACTTGGGGTTATAGAGCAGCCTAACTAGAGGTTTCTGAGCCCACAGCAAAATCATTTTAGTACTCCCCTACGGTTTAGGAATACGACAATGAATATATATATATATATATATATATATATATATATATATATATATATATATATATATATATATATATATATATATATAATTATGAAACTGCTTATGTTTGGTGTCCCACTGTCCCCTCTACACCTCCAGGGCCCCCAGCAGTCACAGAGTCTGCTTCCTTTATAGCTACAACCCTGATCACATTCCTTACGTAAAGTATTCTGTTTTATCCTTGAGCTTGTATATTTTATTGACACTTCTACATACAAAATGGGTAATTTACCCTTTCTTTTTTATTTGTATTCCATCTGTACCCTAAATGCATGTTAATTTCAGTACCAAAAGCTACTTAATACATGTACCTTCACAATTTTATAGATTATTCCTTGAAAAGCTTAAAGGGATACTGTCATGGGAAAAAGAATTTTTTTCAAAATGAATTAGTTAATAGTGCTGCTCCAGCAGAATTCTGCACTGAAATCCATTTCTCAAAAGAGCAAACAGATTTTTTTATATTCAATTTTGAAATCTGACATGGGGCTAGACATTTTGTCAATTTCCCAGCTGCCCCTGGTCATGTGACTTATGCCTGCACATTAGAAGAGAAATGCTTTCTGGCAGGCTGCTGTTTTTCCTTCTCAATGTAACTAAATGTGTCTCAGTGATACATGGGTTTTTACTATTGAGTGTTGTTTTAGATCTACCAGGCAGCTGTTATCTTGTGTTAGGGAGCTGCTATCTGGTTACCTTCCCATTGTTCTTTTGTTTGGCTACTGGGGGGGGGGTGAAAGGGAGGGGGTGATATCACTCCAACTTGCAGTACAGCAGTAAAGAGTGATTGAAGTTTATCAGAGCACAAGTCACATGACTTGGGGCAGCTGGGAAATTGACAATATGTCTAGCCCCATGTCAGATTTCAAAATTGAATATAAAAAAATCTGTTTGCTCTTTTGAGAAATGGATTTCAATGCAGAATTCGGCTGGAGCAGCACTATTAACTGATTCATTTTGAAATTTTTTTTTTCCCATAACAGTATCCCTTTAATGTAAATTCTTCCCATCCATGCATTTGTTGTGATGTTGTGATGGCTGATTCGGTTAATGCCTTTTAGAGTGGCTTGGATGATTTCTTGGACAGAAATAATACCAAAGGCTATTGTGATACTAAACTCTATAGTTAGTATAGATATGGGTATATAGAATTTGTGTGAAAGTATGGAGGGGTGTGTGTATGGATGCTGGGTTTTCATTTGGAGGGGTTGAACTTGATGGACTTTGTCTTTTTTCAACCCCATTTAACCAGGGTCGTACTGGGCTGGCGGGACACTGGGAAAAAACCCGATGGGCCCCCAGCTCTAGTGGGCCCCGTCGGCCCAGATTAGGGTTGCCACCTTTTCTGGAAAAAAATACCGGCCTTCCTAAATTTTAATGGTTTTTCCCTAAAAAATAACATTAGCATCAAGCAAGATTTTTACCGGACAAGTGGCAATCCTAGCCCATATGCGCAACCTGGGTTTCTTCCCAGGGCTTCTGTCTCCGGGCCCCACCTCCTGACCCTGAGGGCTACTGCCTCAGGGCCTCCCGTCTGCTCATGCATGCACGTCAGCGCACGCAGTTTTTTTGCTGCGACCAAACAGAGCATGCTCTGACGTGCAAGTGTGAGTGTGCACATGTGGGGGAGGGGAGAGAGGAGGGTTACCGGACGGGAGGCCCTGAGGCAGCAGACTTCGGGGTCTGGAGGGGGGCCTAGATGCAGAAGCCCTGGTGGGCCCCAGATCCCCCAGTTCGACCCTGCAGTTAACTATGTAACGCCACTGATTATGGCATTCATTCTACAGACCCAATAGTGTTATTCATTCAGCAATTACATATTGTGGTATATTTTGCTTCACCCAGTGCAGTGCAAAGACATTGAATTATGTAGCAGGTAGTGTTCATTTTGCTGGCACCTAGTAACCTTGTATAAAGCACTTGGGTAATTATGCCTTAAAGGATAAACGTACCATATGTATAACTCATGATTACCTTTAGCTTATTAAATATTTAATATCATATTTAATTTATATGCAGAGCTACCTCTGCCATATTGTTTGTACAAGTGAAGGCACTGACTGCCGGTGTTAACATGAAAGTAAAATATCCTTTACCTTTATACAAAATGCCTCTGCCAAGGTACCCAGTAATTCCAACATAAATATTTTACTGGCAAATATTCCCTGCTTTTTTAGACATGAGCTCCTTCAGTTTATCTTATTTTAAAAAGGTGCACTATTTGAACTTCCAGAAATAAAAATATATATTTTTTATGCAGATATACCTGATTCCACAAATTGAAAGGAAGCCATGATAGTCTATCCTTGACTCATAGTAGCAGTCCTTGACTTGTCCAAACCATTTCCCAACCACCCCCAATCCTAACGGTGGACATACACGGGCCGATAAAAGCTGCCGACAGGACGAGTCGGCATCTTATCGGGCCATACGTGGGGCCCTCCAATGGGCTTCCCAGATCGATATCTGGCCGAAATTTGGCCTGTATTGGCAGCATTATGATCCAATGGTTGGGCCCTAGGGCCCACAATTGGATCAGCCCGATATCGCCCACCTCATTGTGGGCATATTGGGGAGAGATCTGCTCATTTTGGCAACATCGCCAAACAAGCAGATCTCTCCGTGTATGGCCACCTTTAGGGTCACAGTGACATGCAACCCCTCCCTCACCTTTTTCCTCTGTGAAGTTATGGATTCTGTGGTGATCCTTTCGAAAGCAGAGGGACGTCAATTTAGGCAGGCTATTTCTTCCCTTTAATGAGACTATTTAGAAAAGAAATGTTCAATACAAACAGTCACAGCACCCATACATTGGTTATTTACTGTCTGGTTAATGCAAAATCAATAGATTTTTCATGGATTCCGTAGAATCTTCATGGGAAGGATCTAGGTTTCAGCCATGAATCTTTCACTTACATCTGGCCACATTATGTTAAACCTTACACATTTTTTGGCTTCACTCTCAATTTAAGATTGGGCTGCATTCCACATTGGTCACCCCACAGGTGTGAAGTATTTATTGCCTCCTTTCAGCATTTCACGTTGTTGCTAATTACCTTTAACTTGTGGCAAGTATGAAGCTGGACATTTCCCTGACACATTGTTCAAATTCTCATGGTAAATTTGAGTAACCGGTCTCTGTCTGCCGGAGCCCGAGAGAGACCTCCATCTTCAGTCCCTTGGGGCAGTCAGTCAGGAATTCCAGTCTGAACTGTTGCTTATCTGTGGTGCAAATCTGCAACCTACAGATAAAAATGATAAGGAGAAGCCCCAAGGCAGTCTTTTTTTTAACCTTAGCATTTCCAATTATTGTCGGGGGGTTTCATTTATATTCTGAGCTTTTATATACAAAAAAAAGAGAGTGATAGTTCCAGAATCTGCAGCCTTGGAACAAAAGCCTTAAACTGCAGCCTGTGTTGACCTCACTGCTTAGAAATGAAAACAGGTGTTTTTCCACTTAATGTCTTGGCGTTCTAAATATCTTTCCATTCTACAGCTTTTTGCTTATATAAGGCCTCAGAGCCTTTGTGCAGATTTCGTGTATATTTGCTTGCAGTCTATGGGGTCCGTTTACTAAAGTGCGTTAAAAATATTCCCACAATATATAGACAGAATTGTCGCCAAATATGTTATCGCCAGTTTACTAACCTGCGGTAAATATAAATTTGCGAATTTTCTTGCGCAAGAATAATTGTTCGCCAGTTATCGCATTCGCTGAAAATAACGCTACGTACACATTAACGCATGGTTTACTAAACAGCGAAATGTGCTAAAGACAAAATTAACGCCAGAATATTCGCAAACTTTTACCGCCACCTATGTAGTGGCGTAAAAGTATTTTTTTCGCCAGAAAATTCTCAAGGGGCAGAAAATATCCCATAATACTTTTTTTTTTTACCCATCATTCTTTGCTGACCGGAGAGAGATCTGTAGCTATTGCTGACAGGATGTTTTGGCTTCTGCTTCTATCTGGTGCAACAGCAGCAGTTTCAGCTCAGAGTCGTATTATTGGCAGCGGCATCACAGTCCAAGGATTCATCAGCCTCTACACTTTTTTGGTTTCATTGTGATTGGCTACATTAGACTGTGCATTTCTATGAAGCAAAGAGATTGACTGGTATCATTTCTTGTTCCTATGATTCTATTGGCAGAAGGGTTTATATGATGCAGACATGTTTGATTGGTGTTACTCTGGTGATGTTGTTGGATGGTATTATCATTAGTCAATAAAGTTTATGAGTTTTGAAGATGCATTTCTGGCCATAAATGTCACAGTAAAAATTGCCATAATAACCGCCATAAAACAAGACTATTTTATAGCATAAATATTCGCAAAAACTTAATTTTTCGCCAGAATATTCGCAACTCGCTAAAATTACCGCTAACGTAAGCTGGTTCCTTAACGTAGTTACCGCAAGTGATCGCAATGACTTCTGAGCGTATCGCTGCTTAGTAAACTTAGTCGCTGCGAATATTCTGGCGTAAAAATATTCTCCGCGATAACATGCGGAAACTTAAAGTCAGATTTACCGCACTTTAGTAAACGGACCCCTATGTTTTATGGCCATAATAAAAATATGCTTTATTTGCTCATATTTTCTATTCTTGTTGTAGCATTTACATGGTGGAATGGACTAAACAATGAAGCAAGAAAGGGTTCTTTGCAAAGACTTGTTGGTGTCAGCCAACTATTGACATAACGCAGACTTAATATAGGCCAATATTTGAGCCTAGTGGTTTTCTTTTCATACCACAAGTTTAATTTGGATGTGTGGATCTAATATAGTTGCACATTACCCAAGTGGCCATTTGTTACTGTTGGATCAAACCACCTCATATAAAGCTTGCCCCAAGCACACTGCTTCGTTAAAATAGAAATCAAAGGATAAATAATGTTCAGCAACCACAAAGGACAGACCTTATTTTTATTTAACTTCAAAAAATCCACTTCAGCAAAAAAAAAAAACCTAGTGCTCTTCAGGATACTGCATGAGTCATGCTGATGAGTCTTTCATCTCTTTTGCTTCTGGCCCATACCTACACAATATCCCTCTGCTGCATTACCCTGTTGGTTCCCAATCAATGTTCCATCTCATTCCTTCTCGGCAATACAAATACAATACAAAATTCACACAAAATTCTTTGTGCACACTGCAATTTGTTGTGTGCGCTGGCCTCAAAACTTTGAAGGAACATTGTTTCCAATATTGTGCTATTGACCCATAAGTACTTTAATGTTGCATAGTTTCCTTGACTGTTTTACTACACCCATATGTGCAACAGTGGTGACAACAGATCCAAGGGGCTTAACTTTGCAGCAATATTTATTTTTTGTGCACTGCAACATGTATCATCTTCCATTATTTTTAGCAGAAGGGGCCCTAACAAGATTTTATTGTGGATCCCTGTATCTTCTAAGGATACCACAGGCCATTACTCCATTATTGACTGGTAGTTATACATGTAATCTAAACGGCCCATCCTCTGTTAGCCCTACAGATACATAACAGCCAAACAAATAGTGGTGTAATTTCAAGGGCCCCTAAAAAATAATTTTTCCAGGTCACCCACAATTAGGGTGCAAATGTGCAGGTAACCCCAGCCCAGGGTCTGCTTCCTCGAAAGTTACATCGCTGCACACAACCACAACTGTGTTTTTTACTAATGGAATGCCACCAAGCATAGAATATACTGTGACTGTGTAAGGCTGTAGTAAATTGAGTGGCACCGTTACTAGTAGCTAACTAGTAGCTGAACCCCTATCTTTGCTTCAGATGAGACCTATTATTCTCAGGGGATGGGCCCTCGCAAAGCTGTGGAGGCAGGGTCCATTATACTGTGAGCAGTATAATTTCCAAATAATGGGCACTAGTGGTTCTGAGAACATTAATCAGAACTTATAAAAGAAAAAGCAGTTAGCACATACTCACAATAAAGACCAGTAGTAGATCAGTCCCTCCAATAAAGCTTGAGAGAGGGGTATCACACAGTCCACTCAGAGTTTCTCCTGTTTGCTTGGGGAACACCTCTTTAGTGGAACCCAGGTGCAAATCTAGCTAATCCCTATAACCTGTCACTGGTCTCTGATTAGGCAACAAGGCCTGTGGGACTCTAATGCTTTCTATTACTCCTTGGTGGAGCCAAGAGCTGATTATCTAGGTTGTTCTTAGCCTGGCTATCTTGCATAGAGAGACCTGTTGCATGAGCTGACTAAGGGCAGAGACACACGCTGCTATTTCAGGAGATTTGTCGCCCAGTCACTTCCTTGCCACCAGCTAGAATGAAAATCACCAACAAGATTTGTTTTCCAAAATCGCCTAAAGTTGTCTCACATAGTTACATAGTTAAATTGGGTTGAAAAAAGACAAAGTCCATCAAGTCCAACCCCTCCAATTGAAATCCCAGCATCCATACACATTCCCCTCCCTACTTTCACACAAATTATATATACCCATACCTATACTAACTATAGAGTTTAGTATCACAATAGGCTTTGATATTGTGAAAGATATGAAGATATGGAAACTTCGGGTGACTCCAGAAATCCAAAGTTAACCAAGCGCCATCCTGCGGGCGATTTAGATTCTAGCCGGCGGGAAGGCATTTCGGGGAGATTAGTCGCCCGTAGAAGAAGTGATTTGTTGCTGGGTTACTAATCTCCTGAAATAGCAGCATGTGTCTCTGCCCTTATACTCACTGAAACCTATGCTCAGCTGGGGTTCCACTTCTTCTCTCTTCCCTTAGGGAATCTGCTGGCAAAAAGCCCTTAAACCGCATGGTCCATTCAATATATATTATTACACAGTGTCACCTAGTGGGAAAGCTAGGGGTCAGGCTTTGACCCAGGAAGGGAAGAATTACTCCCACCAATAATTAAGGTCCACTTATAGTGCTGGTGCCATATGGTGCTTACTTGCCAACGTGCAGCATAAATCAAAGGTCTAACTGTGGCACTAACCAGCTGGCACCCATAGTGGTAATAATATTCCTTCTCCATTAAGTGCAAGTCAGATATGTGTGTAAGTGCAACATACAAATGGAACCCTAGAAGAAACAATTCCTAAAGACCAGTGTTATTTCCAGGGGCTCCCTTGCATCCATGCACCCTGTACTTTGCATCCTATCATTTGGTGCAGCTAAACAGTCTAGTGTTTTATATAGATGAGTGTGTTTAGACACAAGTACCTTTGAAAGTGATTTGTTGATAGACGCAATTTTGCACTTTGCACTTACAGTTGCAGACTACCTCTTGTAAAGTTAGGGTAAAGCATTGCAACAGTTTTCTTTTTCATTTTTAATAAAACCCAATTTCTTTTTGCACCAAAGTAAGTGCTTAGGTTTGACCAAATACCAGCAGCTAAGATAAGCGCGAGGAGGCTATGCTTGAGTACCTACAGGGTTGCATATTAAAGATACTGTATATATACACTGGTGCAAATAGAGTAATAATAAGTGGGCTACAGTCTGGGATCAGTGATACACATGAGTTGTTGTCTGAAGTCTGAAGGGTCTGTTTTCCAGAATTTCTAAAACAAAATGCCATGTCTATCTCACCTTTGTGCAGACATGTTTGTTTTAAAAAAAAGCACATTTCAATTAAGTTGGACATTGGTATGTTCTGTGCTTCAGGCACCACCTGTGGCATGTCCACCCAAACGCAGCAGGCTTACATTATTCTCAAAACTTGTGTTTTTGTACATAGAGACACATTAAAGGACTGTGTATGGAATAAAATAATGTATGCATGCTTACAAAGTGTTCCCATTTACACTGTAGGTTGTAGGGTTCTCCAAGCTGATTCAGACTACAGCCCTGTCATCCATTGTAGCAAATGAACCATAGCTTTAACATCTTTGGTGGTCCTGATGTGACTGAAGCACAAGAGGTCCTCTACACTATATTGTGGGAAAAACAAGGTGTGTTAGCAATTGCCCCTGCTTTGCATTTGCACCTGTTCATAAATGAGCTCACTGATATTTAAAACAGAATAAAACAACTGCAGGACAATATCAGTTCTACCAAATTATTTGTTTGGATCACTATATCATCAATTGTTCCTGCTTAGTTGATTGAAAGGCGAAACGTGCATAGGGCATGATCTATCTTTTGAAATTCTATTTTGGGTGACCTAGTTATACATGATAAAATTGATTGGAGATGGTATGATGGGGTATGGAAGTTCTTGGTGAACTCTGGTACTTACTGATATAGACTAAGGCTCAATGCCCATGGTTGCAAATCTGGACATAGGCAGGGTTATCTTAGGTTTTCTTAGCCACCATCTGTGAACTATTCACCACACAATAGCAAAAAATGGAAAGTTGTGCTCACCACTTAATTTTAAACCATTAGGCAGGAGTGCAATGCACTCACCCGTAGGACATTAAAGGAGACATACTGTATTGTGTGAGAACAAGAACCTGTAAATGCATTATACTTTCTTAATAATAGAAGGAATGTGCTTAATCGGGTTGATTTAATTGTTCTGCAAAAAATGTTCTGCAAAAACCCTACTAGTCCTGCTAGTTTCATTTCCTGCTCCGAAGGCTGTGCAAGGTTGCCAGCAGCACACTTCACTTCAGGAGCTAGGCTAACCTGAAGCTTGTCTTTGCTTGTGTGAATGAAGGACTGTGATTGGCTATCACCCTCCTCCTGGCAGCTGCTGGGAAGCAATGTCTAACCTGCAAGCTAAGCCAGTACAGGTATGAGATCTGTTATCCAGAATGTTCGGGACCTGGGGTTTTCTAGATAACGGATCTTTCCATAATTTTGATCTTCATACCTAAAGTCTACTAGGAAATCATGTAAACATTAAATCGAAAAACGATCAACATTACCTATAGGCAACTTTTAATCTATAGTAATATTTTCAAAACAAAAGTTTTAGTGTCAGTATCACTTTAAATGATTTTCTAGTAGACTTAAGGTATGAAGATTTCCAGATAACTAAAGACCTTTTATCCGTAAAACACCAGGCCCTGTATTCCAGATAACAGATCCCATGCTTGTACAATGAACTTAAACATTATCCATCCTTTTAATTTTTTACATCTCCCTACTCCAGTCAAAGCAAAGCTGGATTTTGAGATATGTAGTTCAACAAGAACTGGAAGCCCGTGGGGTTGGCTTGCATGATTTATCCATTATTGTAATAAATCTACATAATAATATAGCTATATCTATGGTCTGCCAGCACAGATGGGATCATTACACTTCAATGCTGGCATTTGTTACCTTCCTTGGTTGAGGTTGAGTCTGTTATAAACTAGAATAATAAAGACCATAAATAAGGTGGGTTCTTGGTCTTCTCTGACATTACCCTTACAATTTCCCAGCTCTGTTTTAAGTAATCACAGTTTCATATTGTTCTGAAAACAAAGAGTGGCCACATTTAGTCACAAAGTATGGGAGTTGGATGTAAAAGAATATCTGAGTGGGGGCTTTTGTGGTTTAAACTCATTTTAATCACATTCCTTTATGAATATCCATCCCATAAAGGTTAATATGAGAACAGACTCACTTCATTTTGTGGCTTTTTGTCATCGATTTGCTCACTCATTTGGTATGCATTGTGCTTAAAATAGATATTGTACTGTCCAAAGTATGATTACTGGAATAAAATGACCAAGTGCAGAGCTGCCTGCTCAATATACAGCTTCAACAAATCCCATTCTAATGCCTGCTAAATCCTTGAAGTTGAATGTGTTCTTGGTTGTTTATAATAAATGTGGCTTGGCTTATGTTATATGTAATGCGGGGACAAAGCCAGATGGTTTGGAAATTTGGTTTGGTACAGTTTCCATTTTCCATTACTGTGCTGAAGGAATTTTACCTAGGTCAGACGACAGCACAATCTGTTCATTAGACTAGTGCTCTAGTCACACTAAGAATCCTCATTTAAGTCTCTTACACAAAAATTGTCAGATAAGTAGTTTTTCAGACTCTTTATAAAGCTATCAGTATCAGTTCTCTGCATAACTGTGCCAGCCACACAACCCTTTCAACTTTCAAGATTAACAAAATAAATAATGGAGGTTCCTCTACAATCCCTGCTTGGCTTCTGGTGTGTATATGTGGGATAGAAATGAAAGCTAGCTACCTCTTACCACCCAACCTCTAGTTGTAAAGTGGGAGAAATTATGACTGTGTGGTAGTATTCTTAATTTTGATCCCACCATAGTCAAATACTGATATACATCTCCTAAGCATCAGCCAAAAATAAATAGTGTATGAGTGTCTTTGTGCCATAGTTTAATTCTTACATTCATTTTACCAGTTTAGTTGCACGTCTCTGCACTCTCTCCAGCTCATTTATATCCCTCTTAAGGACTGGAGTCCAAAACTGCACTGCATACTCCAGATGAGGCCTCACCAGGGACCTATAAAGAGGCAAAGTTATATTTTCATTCCTTAAGTTAATGCCTTTTTATGCATGGCAGCACTTTATTTGCTTTATTAGCCACAGAATGGCATTGTCTAGAGTTACACAGTTTGTTATTTACAATAAAAACCCAAATCCTGATCAATTTAAGAGGCCACCAACACACTACTAATAAATAAAGTATGGCATAAATAAATAGCAGGTAAGTGTGTCATTAATATACAAGTTAAAAAGCAAAGGACCAAGGAGAGGCTACTGAGGTACTACACTGCCAACACTGGTGCAATTAGAGAATGTTCCATTTACCACCACTCTTTGTAATGTATCCTTCAGCCAGTTCTCTATCCATTGACAAATATTATGTTCCAGGCCAGTATTCCTTCATTTAAAGGGGATGTAAAGGCATTTCTTTAATGAAAAATAAATCATTCTCCAATATACTTTAATTTAAAAATATGTACAATTTTTATAAGAAACCTGACTGTATGCAGTGAAATCCCCCTTTGTATTATTTGCTCTGATTGCTGCAGATAGGAAATGCAGATGGTCCCTAGCTGCTCTGCGAGGAAATGATCAACAGCAGAACTCAAGCAGCTTTGTTTGTTTCCCTGTAGAGCAGTCAACAACTGTGTAGAGATTCGTATTGGATTTTATTTTTGCCTCTACATCCCCTTTAATGTTTCCAACTTCAGTGGCAGGGACAAAGGTCATGGAGTCAGATTTAAACATATAAACTGGGATTCTAATTGATGGATTATTTTGCTGCAGCCACTGGTTCTGCAGAGTTGGAGAAAGTATTTATTAAACAATACAAAAACTATAAAATCCACATTAGATTACATGACAACACAGGACCCAGTGCTGTCTGCCTATTCTGATTATTAATCAATCTTGCTGTATCGGCTTCTGGCAGATACTATTTGACCTGTGCTGTTTTCATAATTTATGAGGATCCCTAAGCTTAACCAGCCAGACCACAGTGAGCATGTGCATGTCTTGGTCTTGTAAAGATGTTTAACAAAGTTATAAAATGATGACCCCCTGTGGTGTGACCAACTTTGAAAGCATAAATCATTTGTTTTTTTAGGTTTGTGGTGCAGTAAGTTTATGTTAGACTTTAGTTCCCCTTTAACCAGTAACCTTCTGTTTGGTACTGTATCAAATGCTTCAGCAAAGTCCAAGTAGATCACATCCACTGCCACCTCCTCATTTCTTCTGCTCAGCTCCTCATAGAAAGCAATTCAGTAAAGAAAGAAAAACTATATATCCCCTATATATCTCCTCTATCCCTCTAAGACACTATTTACAGCAGTCCAAGTCTTGCATCAAGTCCGCCTTAGTTCCTGCATAATCCTACGTGTCCATTCAGCTTGCTCATATCCCATGTCTGGATTCCATAGGAGAAATATTAAACATTAAATTAAGCATTCTGCTGGCTATTAAACATTTGCTAAAAACACCTACACTTTCATAACTACTGCCCACTATCAGATAAGGTCAACTGCAATGATTTTTCACAGAAATATTCACAGAACAGGAAAACATTCCTCTTTATTGCTCCTCCTGTGTAGTTTCCCCATTTTCATCAACCCAGATTCCAGTAGGAATGGCTCAAAAATCATGAAGTGTACATCACTTGACTCATTTCATAAATCCATCCGTCAGTAGATAGATAAAGCTTGAACACGGCTTTAAAAGACTTTGTATGTGTTTGACCGTTCACATAAACTTTGCAGCTGATTCTTACAGGCCAGATGGTATTTCCTTTAGTACAGCATCCTCTACACAGGAAATCTCACAATTATCTTGAGAGACTTTAGAATTCACATTCTACATCTGTTGAGTGTGTTTGTGTGCGTGTGAATATATGTGTGTATATATGTGGGGGCAGAGGAACGTTAGTATCTTGCAATGAATTTCCATAACTGGTCATTGTTTGTACAGAGCTCAGTAAACTTGGCTTCTCATTCCTTGCCATACTCTTTCATTCGTGTTGGTGCTCTCATGATTGATTGATATTCATAACCAATGAATCCTTCAAAGTTACCTAGCTCAAATGTTCTGTTAAGAATTAGTGGGTAACATAAAGTTACCTAATATTTGTTTTTAAATGTATGAATACAAGAGGTGTTCCATGACCAAATAAGTTTATATTCTTTTATACAGGTCCTAGAACTCCAGGTGACTTCTAATATGCTGATATTTTGCAACAGGGAGTGCTTTATTTATTTTTTATAATACACAATATATATAACTATAACGATCGATTATATATTATCATCACTCAGCACAATGTATAACAATATAATACACAAGAGCCATGGTAAATTATATCCTTATAAACTGTGCTTAGTGATGTCATCGGTTACGATAAGTATGAAAAATATAGGATATTAGAAGTCACCTCCGCGTTCCATGATCTGTATAAATACAATTGGCCTTCGGCCTTGTGCTTTTATATGGTCATGGAACGCCTTGGTGACTTATATCCTAATATTTTACAATAGGGGTACTTTAGTCACGATATCATTTACAAGATATTCATGTTTATTATGAAGTAAATAACATACCATAACACCTCTTGTAAAACACACAGGTCATGGAATGCCAACATCCTTATATTTTACATACAGATTATTATTATTTACATTTCAAGGCTATCACTTAGCGGATATTCATGGCTCTTGTATATTATATGTATATATAATACACAAAAGCCATGAGTATCTTGTAAATTATATCCTTATAAACGGTGAGTTCTGATGTCATCAGTTATAAACGGTGAGTTCTGATGTCATTTCTGTCACATGACTCACTGAAACATGTGTATTATAATAAATAAAGCACCCCTTGTTGGAAAATATGAGGATATTAGAAGTTACCTCGGAGTTCCTTCGGCCTGGTTCTTTTATATGGTTATGGAACTCCTCAGTGACTTATAATATCCTTATATTTTACAATAGGGGTACTTTTTCACTATATAATACACAAGAGCCATGAATATCCTATAAATTATTCTATCCTTATAAACAGTGCTTAGTGTTGTCATCAGTTATTATCAGAGCTTAGTGGTGTCATCTGTTATAATCAGAGCTTAGTGATGTCATTTCTGTCACATGACTCACTGAAACTTGTGTATTATATTAAATAAAGTACCTCTGTTGCAAAATATGTGGATATTGGAAGTCACCTCGGAGTTCCATGACCTGTATAAAAACACTCGTCCTTTATTTTATTCACTATATATACATACAATTCACTAGATTGAGCAGCAGACCTGAAGAGTTGGCTTTATGGCTGCATGCAAGGCCTGAAAACTCTAAGCTGGATTGTCAGCCCTTTTCAGATTTTGATGGGCAGCTGTTAAGAACTGGCCCCTTTTGTACCTCTTGACAAGGTTACAGAAGTAGTAATCCTTACACATCCTCTTACACAAATTAACTTACTAATGTAGGTACATGCTTTGTTGAAGGAATTACATTAGATACGCTGAAATCATGAATCTCCCTGTTTACACTAATTAGCTACTCACAGAATTTTCCCATGATTACTCAGTTTGGGACCCACTGCAGAAATGCAAATGGAGTATTTTTTTCAGAATGTCTGCACATGTTGATTTTGAAGTTGCATTGCATTCATTTTTCTGTATCTTCTGATATCTGGATGTTATTCAAGAATGTGTTTTTATGCTTTTAATGTTATATTTTTTCAGCTTGCCTTAGTTTATGTGAAAACAGTCCTCCTGGCTTAGAGACAAACCATTTAATTGACAATTACTACATGGGCTTCAGATCAAAGTGTCTTCAGGAAGTGGTGAAGGATCTTTATATCTCTCCAAATGCTATTTTTTCCTTATTTGACCCTAGAAATATTTTGCAAAGCACAGGAGACCATTAAGTGGAAAAACTGAAATGAAGCCAAGAAATGGGGAGGGTAAATATTTTATATGAACTTTTCTTACTGATGTATCTCTTTGGACAAGGATCTTTTTATCGTCTTAATAATCAAGTTGAGTTATTAATGGCACCAAGATCTCTTTATAATTCCATTCCCTTATGCCATTATATAAATAGAAATATTTTAGATCTTTTTCACTTCAAACTGTAAAAAAGTAGGGTATTTTTTACCCAGGAACTGACCACTAAGACAGATATGACCATCTTAGAGGTATCCTACATGATTATGTCTGAGGTTTTCACCCAGGAGTGATAGGGGCCATGTTTATTTAACCTAATAGGTTCTCTGCTAATTTTTCTTCCCTCTATTCTGGGGTCAGGGCTGCTGATCTGCATCCAGATCCTCTGAGCTCCTTTTATCCAGTCCTCAAAGTACTCTGAGGAGAATATGAGTACAATTAGGAAGGTACTAAGGGAAAGATTCATTAAAGGTCAAATAGTACATTAAAATTTTCTTGAGGGTCAAAACTCTGGATTAGAAAATCGAGATTTATCAAACCGTGGCCCTTAGAACAATTCAAATTTGATTATTCGCCACCTAAAACCTGCCGAGTTCATGTAAAAGTCAATGGGAGAGGTCCAGTGATCCATTTAAAGATGTTAATAGCCTTCCTGATATTAGATTCGAGTTTTGTCAACTTCGATTTGAATTTGATTCGAGTTTTTGGGTCGTTAATATTCGTTTAAATTTTAGATTATTAAATAACCTCCCAATCGAATTTCAAGTATATTCAATTTATTAGTAAAACAATTTGAATTTCAAACTTAGATAAATGGGCCTCGGGGCCCATGTAGGTAATACTTATATATATATGCTTTTCAGGAGTAAGCAAGTTTCACTGATGCCATCAAAGAATAACTGCAAATGGCAGTGCATACATCTATTACAGTCAGCCAACAAGTCAGATAAAATGATGTTAATATATAAAATATCTCTTCTCTTTAGGTATATATCTGTCTCTTTCTGTAGGATTATATGATATGCCAAACCATGTACTAAGCTCCAAGCTGTTTGCTGTTTCAAGGATCAGCATGCCTTAACCAGTACTTACGTTCCTTATCTCTCTCATAAGTATGCATAGACAAGCCAGATGAGTGGATGTCAAATCAATAGCTTTGAGCTCATGAGGAGGCCTGGGGCCACTAACCTGTAGTTACCAATTATCTTTGACTTTATTAATTATATTTGTCTAGAATACTCAAGATTTATCCCTGAGATGATCAAGGTTTAGGCTACAAAAGACACTAAAGGCAATTTCTTAGGACATTTTTACCAGAGTCTGATATATAGGGTCATGTCCAGTGCAAATGTTTTCTTGTTACAAACCACTTTAAAATTGCATTTAAAATTAATTTTTTTGTAAGTGTTTACTAAGGGACATATACTTCTTTCCCTGAAACACGCTAATAATGATCATGATAGTAGACTTTAGGCAAACCCAGAAGGCTAGACAAACTTTATCCTAAGATAGCTCAATATCTCCCTATCTCAAGAGTGAAGAATGAACAACAGAATACAGAACACAAGGTGAGAGCAAAAGAGAATTAAAAAAAACAATACAATAATAAAAACATTTTTAAATGACATATTCTCCTTATAATGAATAGTGACATTTGATGGTGCTAATATATATATAGGGATGTAGCGAACTTCGGAAAAAAAGTTCGCGAACATATTCGCGAACTTGCGTCAAAAATGCGAACGGTTCGCGAACGTCGCGAACCCCATAGACTTCAATGGGAAGGCGAATTTTAAAAGCTAGAAAAGACATTTCTGGCCAGAAAAATGATTTTAAAGTTGTTTAAAGGGTGCAACGACCTGGACAGTGCCATGCCAGAGGGGGATCAAGGGCAAAAATGTTTCTAAAAAATCCATTGTTGACACAGCGCTGCGTTTTGTGCTGTAAAGGGCAGAAATCACACTACATTTCTAAACCTGTGTAATAAACTGCTTTAAAACGTCCGGCGTCTACATGCCAATCAAGTCGTGTAAAAGTTACAGCCTGTTCACACGCAAAGACGAAACGCGGTGCTTACTGCAACGCAAAAAGACGCAAAGAGCTTTAATGAATGATACCGTCAAGTGAGCAAATAATAGTTTTTAATTACTAGTTGCTTGTCACCTCCAGGAGGTTCGTCCTGTTGGTGGCAATATTTCTGTAGTGGTGTGTTTAGCAGTCACCGTGCTTGTGCGCACGTGCACGGTCAGGCAGAGGTAATTCAATGTACAGTGAAGTGAACCAAAAAACACTGATTCTGCAGTGTGGGCCCAGTTTTGGTCTACTTTATTGATCACCTGCGGTGACCATAAAAGATGCGATTTTGCCACTGTTGCAGAACCCTGAAAAATTAGGCATGTGTACTTTCCTGAAAAATTATGTTTTTTTTGTCGCAGCCACTGAACCAGAAGTCCAGAAACAATATGCCATATAAATGCTGAAAATATTAATTTTTTTTTGTGGCAGCCACTGCAGCACAGAGGCCAGAAAAAATATGCCATATAAATGCAAACAATATTAATTTTTTTTTGTCGCAGCCACTGCAGCACAGAGGCCAGAAAAAATATGCCATATAAATGCAAACAATATTAATTTTTTTTTGGTCGCAGCCACTGCAGCACAGAGGCCAGGAAAAATATGCCATATAAATGCTAACAATATAAAAAATTTTTGTCGCAGCCACTGAAGCACAGAGGCCAGAAAAAATATGCCATATAAATGCTGAAAATATTCAATTTTTTTGGTCGCAGCCACTGAAGCACAGAGGCCAGAAAAAATATGCCATATAAATGCTGAAAATATTCTGTTTTTTTTAGTCGCAGCCACTGAAGCACAGAGGCCAGAAAAAATATGCCATATAAATGCTTAAAATATTCTGTTTTTTTTGGTCGCAGCCACTGCAGCACAGAGGCCAGAAAAAATATGCCATATAAATGCTGAAAATATTCTGTTTTTTTTAGTCGCAGCCACTGAAGCACAGAGGCCAGAAAAAATATGCCATATAAATGCTGAAAATATTCTGTTTTTTTTGGTCGCAGCCACTGAAGCACAGAGGCCAGAAAAACTCAGGATTTACCTGGATTCAAATTAAACCAGTAGGGTTTGCACCCTAGTTTGTAACGGTGGTGGAGGGAGGAGGACGCTAAAGGACAGCTGTATGTGGAGTCATGAGGCGTGCAGAGAAGGACAGCTGCATGGGGAGTCAGAATCAGAAACTCAGAACAAGTCTTCCGGCGTGCAGTAACCCTCCGAGATCCACCCCTCATTCATTTTAATAAAGGTCAGGTAATCCACACTTTTGTGACCTAGGCGAGTTCTCTTCTCAGTTACTATCCCTCCTGCTGCACTGAAGGTCCTTTCTGAGAGGACACTTGAGGCGGGGCAAGACAAGAGGTTCATGGCAAATTGTGACAGCTCTGGCCACAGATCAAGCCTGCGCACCCAGTAGTCCAGGGGTTCATCGCTCCTCAGAGTGTCGATATCTGCAGTTAATGCCAGGTAGTCCGCTACCTGACGGTCGAGGCGTTCTTTGAGGGTGGATCCCGAAGGGTTCTGCCGCTGCCTTGGGCTGAAAAACATTTGCATGTCTGACGTTACAGAGTGGCCAAAGTGCTTTGTCCTTGCAGGTGCGCTCGTGGCAGGATTACTGGCACCTCTGCCCCTGGAATGTTGATGAGTTCCTGAAGTGACATCACCCTTAAAAGCATTGTACAACATGTTTTGCAGGCTGGTTTGTAAATGCAGCATCCTTTCAGACTTGTGGTATGTTGGTAACATTTCTGCCACTTTATGCTTGTACCGAGGGTCTAGTAGAGTCGCGACCCAGTACAGGTCCTTCTCCTTAAGCCTCTTAATACGGGGGTCCTTCAACAGGCATGACAGCATGAAAGACCCCATTCTCACAAGGTTGGATGCAGAGGTATCCATCTCCGCTTCCTCGTTATCAAGGACTGCATCATCCACGGTCTCCTCCCCCCAGCCACGTACAAGACCAGGGGTCCCCAAAAGGTCACCACCAGCCCCCTGGGAAGCCTGCTCCTGTTGGTCCTCCTCCTCCACAAAGCCACCTTCCTCCTCTGACTCCACTTCTGACACCTCTCCCTGCGTTGCAGCAGGTGCCTGGGTTCGTTCTGGTGATTCCGACCAGAAATCGTGCGCTTCCTGCTCCTCGTCACGCTGGTCTACAGCCTCATCTGTCACTCGTCGCACGGCACGCTCCAGGAAGAAAGCAAAGGGTATTAGGTCGCTGATGGTGCCTTCGGTGCGACTGACCATATTTGTAACCTCTTCAAAAGGGCGCATGAGCCTGCAGGCATCGCGCATAAGCACCCAGTAACGGGGGAAAAAAATCCCCAGCTCTGCAGATCCAGTCCTACCACCCAGTTCAAACAGGTATTCGTTGACGGCTCTTTGTTGTTGCAGCAGACGTTCCAACATGAGGAGCGTTGAATTCCAGCGAGTCTGGCTGTCGCAAATCAAACGCCTGACTGGCATGTTGTACCGCTGCTGAATGTCAGCAAGGCGTGCCATGGCTGTATAGGAACGTCTGAAATGGGCCGACACCTTCCTGGACTGCCTGAGAACGTCCTGGAATCCTGGGTACTTTGAGACAAAACGTTGTACTATTAAATTCAGAACATGTGCCATGCAGGGCACATGTGTTAAATTGCCCAGTCTCAGTGCTGCCAACAGATTGCTTCCATTGTCACACACCACTTTTCCGATCTTCAGTTGGTGTGGGGTCAGCCACCGATCGGCCTGTGACTGCAGAGATGACAGGAGTACAGATCCGGTATGGTTTTTGCTTTCCAGGCACGTCATCCCCAAGACAGCATGACAACGGCGTACCTGGCACGTCGAATAGCCTAGGGGGAGCTGGGGGTGCACAGGTGTGGAGGAGGAGGAGGACCCAGCAGCAGAGGACGAAGAAGAGGAAGAAGACGAGGTAGAGAGCGAAGGAGGAGTAGAGGTGGTGGCAGAACCGCGTGCAATCCGTGGCGGTGACACCAACTCCACTGTCGTTGTTGAGCCACACATTTCCTGCTTCCCAGCCATGACCAAGTTCACCCAGTGGGCAGTGTAGGTGACATACCTGCCCTGACCATGCTTGGAGGACCATGCGTCAGTAGTCATATGGACCTTTGGCCCAACACTAAGTGACAGAGAAATGCGGTGACTTGGCTCTGCACATGGTGGTACAGGTGTGGTATTCCCTTTTTTGAAAAAAAATTGCGGCTGGGTACCTTCCACTGCGGTGTCCCAATTGCTACAAATTTGCGGAAGGCCTCAGAGTCCACCAGCTGGTATGGTAAAAGCTGGCGGGCTAAGAGTGCAGACAAGCCAGCTGTCAGACGCCGGGCAAGGGGGTGACTCGCAGACATTGGCTTCTTACGCTCAAACATGGCCCTCACAGAAACTTGGCTGGGGGCAGATGACTGGGAATGGGAACTGGTGGTCAAGGTGGAAGGCGGAGTGGAGGGTGGTTCAGACGGGTCAAGGACAGCAGAGGTAGAGCAGTAAGATGCTGGACCAGAAGGAGGGTGGCTTTTAGTTTGCCTGTTGCCTTTGAGGTGTTGCTCCCAAAGTGCTTTGTGCTTGCCGTTCATGTGCCTTCGCATAGAAGTTGTACCTATGTGGCTGTTGGGCTTCCCAAGACTCAGTTTCTGACTGCACTCATTGCAAATTACAACGCTTTTGTCAGAGGCACACACATTAAAAAAATCCCACACTGCTGACCTTTTTGAGGCTGGCAATCTGGGGGTAAAAGTAGAAGTCGGCGGCGTTGGCAGCAATGGCGGGTGCGTTGGCCGGCTGACCACAGGTGCCGATACATGTTGTTGCCCTACTGTTCCCTGCGAGCTGTCCTCCCTGCTTCTTCTAAGTCTTATTCTCCTCCTGCCTCTCTGACTCTCCGTCTCTCCATCTGAACTATCCTCCTCTTGCTCTCTTCTACTGGGCACCCACAAAACATCAATCTCCTCATCATCATTCTCCTCAGATGCATCAATTTCTTCTAACAGCTCACAGAAGGAAGCAGCAGCGGGGACCTCCTCGTCATCACTCATTATGTCCATCTCTGTTGTGTTCTCTGCCAGAATTAAATCTGGTGTAACGTCCTCATCTCCTTCATCTTCTTCTGCCAATAATGGTTGCGCATCACTCAGTTCAAGAAACTCATGTGAAAATAACTCCTCTGACTCCAGTGAAGAAGGGGCGCCGGTGGTGGAGGAAGTGTTACGTGGGGTGCCCATAGCAGTGGAGGATGAGGATGTTGTGGTAAAGTTAGAAACGGTAGAGGATGGGGTGTGCTGTGTAAGCCAGTCAACTACCTCTTCAGCATTTTGGGAGTTCAGGGTCATTGCCTTTTTAAAACTGGGCAATTTCCTAGGGCCACAGGATAGCATAGCAGCACGGCCCCTAGTGCCTCTGCGTGGCGGCCTGCCTTTGCCTGGCATTATTTTTTAAACAAAAACAACAACAACTCAGGTGGTGTTTCTGGAGACGGTATTATTATTGATATTTAGACAGAATGTGAACAAGCTCACAGAGCTAGATGGGAGTTGTTTGAAAATGAAGAAGAAGAAGAAGAACACACTGGGCAAACAAGGCCTACAAGGTCAACGTATACACTACTACAGAAGTGGATACGGAATATATTATTGCTGCCTGAAAAACGTCACTCGGGTGGTGTTTCTAGAGACGGTATTATTATTGATATTTAGACAAAATGTGAACAAGCTCACACAGCTAAGTGGCAGTGGTTTGAAAATGAAGAAGAAGAAGAACACACTGGGCAAACAAGGCCTACAAGGTCAACGTATACACTACTACAGCAGTGGATACGGAAAATATATTATTGCTGCCTGAAAAACGTCACTCGGGTGGTGTTTCTAGAGACGGTATTATTATTGATATTTAGACAAAATGTGAACAAGCTCACACAGCTAAGTGGCAGTGGTTTGAAAATGAAGAAGAAGAAGAACACACTGGGCAAACAAGGCCTACAAGGTCAACGTATACACTACTACAGCAGTGGATACGGAATATATTATTGCTGCCTGAAAAACGTCACTCGGGTGGTGTTTCTAGAGACAGTATTATTATTGATATTTAGACAGAATGTGAACAAGCTCACACAGCTAGATGGGAGTTGTTTGAAAATGAAGAAGAAGAACACACTGGGCAAACAAGGCCTACAAGGTCAACGTATACACTACTACAGCAGTGGATACGGAATATATTATTGCTGCCTGAAAAACGTCACTCGGGTGGTGTTTCTAGAGACGGTATTATTATTGATATTTAGACAGAATGTGAAAAAGCTCACACAGCTAAGTGGCAGTGGTTTGAAATGAAGAACACACTGGGCAAATAATGCCTACAAGATCAACGTATACACTACAGCAGTGGTGGATACGGAATATATTATTGCTGCTTGAAAAACGTCACTCAGGTGGTGTTTCTGGAGACGGTATTATTATTGATATTTAGACAGAATGTGAAAAAGCTCACACAGCTAAGTGGCAGTGGTTTGAAAATGAAGAACACACTGGGCAAATAATGCCTACAAGGTCAACGTATACACTACAGCAGTGGTGGATACGGAATATATTATTGCTGCTTGAAAAACGTCACTCAGGTGGTGTTTCTGGAGACGGTATTATTATTGATATTTAGACAGAATGTGAACAAGCTCACACAGCTAGATAGCCACTGGGCAAATAATGCCTGCAAGTGCACTACTATTGGTGCACTACTATGAAGAACAGCAAACAGCACTGGACACCTTAAAGAACAGTAAGATAAGTAAAATAAAAAAAAATTATATGTATATTAAAAAAAAAAAATATATTCTCGGGTTGGTGCTGCTGAACTACTAGGAGCAGCACAGTAGCACACCAGTCCCACTCCCCAACACTGCTAGACTAATAGCACTTGGCTGTTAAAGTAGCAAAGTAAAACAACAAAAAAGAAAATAAAAGCAGTCCTTACAAGGACTATTGGGTTATTACAGCAGTCAGCAGATGAGATCAGAAGAGATCAGTGCCCACAGCAGGCAGCTACATACAGAGCACTGCAGTAGAAGGTAGATTACTAGCCAGCAAAGCTACCCTAAAATGTCCCTCAAATCCCTGCAGACTTCTGTCCCTCCAATACAGAGCAGTATCAAGTAGATTACTAGCCAGCAAACTTACTATCAACTGTCCCTCAAATCAGTGAAATCACTAGCAGCTCTCTCCCTACACTAGCTCTTCCAAGCACACACAGGCAGAATGAAAAAACGCTGCAGGGCTTCAGTTTATATATGGAAGGGGAGTGGTCCAGGGGGTGTGGGGGTGGTCCAGGAGGGAGAACTTCCTGATTGGCTGCCATGTATCTGCTGGTCTGGGGTGAGAGGTCAAAAAAAAGCGCCAGGTAAGGCGAACCCAAAATGGCGAACGTCGCACGACGTTCGCGAACTTGCGGCGGACGCGAACAGCCGATGTTCGCGCGAACAAGTCCGCCGGCGAACAGTCCGCGACATCCCTATATATATATTCATGAAAATTTCTGGAAGAATAAAATACTATAGTAGTGATTGGCAAAAAAATGTCGCCAGCTTTCACCGCCAAAAACACCCATAGACTATTAACGTATAGTAAAGAAAAGTTGTGCGATTTGGGAAAAGTTGTGTCCATTGACTTCAAAGCATTTTCAGTTTTTTCAACGTTTTGTGAATTTTTAGCAGATCAGGACAAATTTACCCATCAACACAGGTGTGCAGAAATATAGAATTTAACAGTAGGTTAGTGAGTTATAGAAATGAATAAAACAGAGGTGTTTATATTTAAATTTAGCTAAAGGTAGATTCGTCAATTATAGAAATGAAATAAAACTCATAATGCCTAGTTCTTGTCTTTAGAGTTCATTTCAGCATGTACATTTTAAATGTGAGGAACAGAAAAACAAAAACAGCTTTGCAAAATGTATTTGTTTATACAGTTCAGTGAATAATTAAATATTATTGCTTATAGAGGCTGATTTGGGCAAAGCACATCATGTTCTTAGGAAAGCATGTTTCTAATGGAGATGTTTCTCCAGAACCATAATATGGAAAAAAAGCACAGTTGTTCCCATGAGAAAAGTCAATATTTTACATACCACAAGTCGCCAGCCCTTTCCAGCAGCAAACTTCCTTATCAGGAGAGACGTCTGACAATATTTTAAGGATCATTGGACTCAAATATTTTGAACTAAAATTGCTTTCTGTAGCATTAAGCATATTTTATAACAATGGAGCCATAATTCTGGGGATAAGGGATACTAATAGTTACTAATGGAATTGGATTTTCATGTCTGTACAGAGCGGCAAAGTGAGATTTTTTTAAATACTTATTTAGCATATCTTCTTAATATTCATTATTAATACCATATTCTGAAAGCTTCACATCAGTCACCGAATGTATGGCTACCTTAACACACAAAAACTCTATTTGATTCGTTTTTCTTGTTTTCTCATGGTATGGACCAAACTGCCATAATGTAATGAGAGGCAGTGGGACTTTTATTGGGAGACATTGGGCCTGCTAGACATAGGGGCAAATTTACTTACCTTTCGAAGTTACGTCATCATTGCCTTCGCCGCACTTCGCCAGACGTGGATGCGCTAGGGCTGCGCAAATTCATGAAGATCCGAAGTTGGGTACAGGTTTGCAAAGTTGCACTAGCGATGTTACGATCAGCGGTTCGAAGTTACGCTAGAGATCGGAAATTTGCATATGGCGTGCAGTACAATGGCCCTATATGCAGCAGAAAGCACATTACACTACACAAGGCCAAGGAACCTTAATAAATGTATTCTAATGCCCTACACATGTGCCCAAAGTATAGTTTAGGTGCCATATGTTATCAAATGTACGGGGGAAGGAGGGTACCCTAAATAAAATTTTCGCTCTTTTTCAGCCTATCACCCTATAAAAAGTAAAAGACGCCAGCTTTTTTTGGGACTTTGAAAAAATTTCAACTTTTTTTTAACCATCCCTATCTACTCTATTGCACTTCGCCTGGTCTGAGGTGGCGAAATTTTTTTCGCCACCTCGTAGGCCCCCTGGCCTACCCGTCCCGCTGGGCAAATGCTCCTAACTTGTTACTTACCCTTCTGCGCAGGTCCAGTCCAGGGAGTTCACAGACGACATCTTCTTCCACGCGATCTTCTTCCTCCTTTGAACGGCGTTTTGGCGCATGCGCAGTAGGAGCATTTCGCCGGTACGATCTACTGTGCATGCGCCAAAAGTACATCGTAACTTTTGGCGCATGCGCAGTAGATCAGTACCGGCGAAATGCTCCTACTGCGCATGCGCCAAAACAAGTTAGGAGCATTTGCCCAGCGGGATGGGTAGGCCAGGGGGGAGGAGGGAGGAGGGAGGGTGGGTTTCCTTCCCCTTTAACTACAATGAATATAGCCAAATATCAGGTTGCCTGAAAAAGTCTAGGGCCACTAGCTTACGCGTCAACCAATACGTCAGTAGGTAGGATTGTGTAACTGTAAACACTTAACATTACACTGTATATGTATCCAGTTCTTTTTCTGTAATAACACGCTGCCAAAGCAACTTCCAAATACAGCAGCACTTACAGAGTTAAACCTGTAGGTTTTCGGTTGCTCTTAGTTAGGACAATTACAATATGAGGTATGTGTGTCTGAATCTTGACATTCCAAGAAACTTTTATATTCTGCTCACTCATGGATCAAGTCAGTGTTGACAACAGTTATGTATGCCTAGCAAGAAGTCTGCTAATAAGCAACGGTCGTCTGGCGAGCCACACATTCTTTGTGAACAGTTTCCAAGCAAATACAGGAAGTCTCTCCTTTGGTATTTATATAGTGACTGAGTTGTGCTTGCGTGCAAAGCAAGAGGTGCATAACTGCAGCCTGGCATGCAGTTTACTTGAACCAGACTTATGTCCTTAAAATATGAGAGCTTGGAAAACACTTAACCCTTAAGCTAGGACAGACCTGAAAAAACTATAAACTATAAATATGTTTCTTTTCTGTTTTTTTTTTCTTCTAACAAAGCATGTTTAAGTACCTGCCAGTACTAAATGTTAGCATTTATATGTTAGGATATATTCTTTAATTTGTATTGCTATTTGCATATTGATGGTGACCTCTTGCAAATCAGTTTTACAAACTGTGTCAACAGAGTGACATCCTTGTAAGGCTTGAAGGACAGCTTTTCAGGTGCTAAGCTAATATATATTTAAACTGTAAGAAAAATGAAAGAAAAATTAAATAAACCAGGCCGCCAGAAAGTACAGAACTGTGTTCAAATACCTATGCGGACACAAAAAAAGCACAGAGTTTCTGCACTTTGCACCTTCCCCAAAAGTTACAGTATTTATGAGCCTGTATGTATTTTATACTTGCAATAGCTCCAGTGTGTCCAGCCTGAGAACCTTAGTTCTCTTAATGAGTTGAATCAATAGATGTGATGGACTTGCATCATGTGAATATTACATTAATGTTGTTATTAACCCCTTGAGCATTGTTGTACTAGAAGTAACACCTCCAATCTGAAAAAGTTGAGCAAGTGGCGTGTGACAAAAAGTGCTCACTTGAATTGCCTATCGATTCAGACAAATCAACTTTCTGTGATTCAACCAAATGTCTAGACTTATATGGTTAGTAACCTTGCATGATTCCCATTTAATGTATGATAAGTATTCCCCAAAGTTTAGAATTCTTAACATTGATATTGGATCTGTGAAATAAAAGCAGGTTGCTATTTCTTGTAACATTCAGTTACACAAGTTTTGCGAACTGGAATGTATAGCCAAAACTGCTTTTTAATTGCTGCAGTATTATGTTACCTGAAACTCATTTGGTTTTATTTGAAAAGTGCAGTGAAGGATGCACAGAATAGTTGCAAACTGTTAATATTTTTTGCATTTTGCACTGCTGCACCCTTCTCTGCACCCAGCTCCATGGATACGGGATAATGTAGTGTGTAGATCTGTACTTCCCCCATGAATACAGCACTCCAGTGTCGGACTGGCCCACCGGGATACCAGGAAAACTCCCGGTGGGCCCAGGTGTCAGTGGCCCCTCCTGCTTCTAAACTTTTGGCCTATTTCATGGCCATTCCCTATTTCTATGAGAATAAAGAGGCTAAATAGATGGAATAATAGATTATAGTATGTAAAGAAAAGAGAATAGGAGAATAGAGGCTGAGTAAGGAAAGGAAGAAAATACTTTGTGTGGGCCCCTGGTCTAAGGGGTTTTGGTGGGCCCCTGGTGTCCCAGTCCGATACTGCAGCACTCCCCTGCATTTGGCAGCACTGTATTCATGAGGGAAAGGCAGTTTAGTATACATCCCCACCCAGCCTGCACCTTGTGCCTGATTCATAAACACAAGATAAGGAATCCCATCAGGCACAATGTGTAAAGGAGCCCTGTAATTACTACCTGCCCTATGGCATGCACTAAAGAGAGGGCTTCCTTGGACCCGCCAGCACTGCATTCTGCACCTCCGACTACACTTTTATGCTATGCATTGTTGAATGCTTGTTTAATGAGCAGAGGGTATAGGAATAATGTCTTTGAACAGGCAAGAAAAAAAGTGAAAGCAATATAAAAGACTTGCTACAAGAAATGGGCATTTTGGGGGAATGGCAGGTTCAGTTCTATAGGAAATAGACACTGAAACCACCTGAACTTCAATGATTTGATGTCATATACGGGTATTGGACCTGTTATCCAAGAATGCTTGGAGTTTTCAGGATAAGGGATCTTCCCATAATTTCGATCTCTATATTTAGTCCCCAAAAATAATTTGAACATTAATTAAATCTGATATGATTGTTTTGCCTCCAGTAAGTATCAATTATATCTTAGTTTGGATCAAGTACAAGGTACTGTTTAATTATTACAGAGAAAAAGAAAATCATTTTTAAAAATTGTAATTATTTTATTAAAAAACATTTTCTTAAGGGACTAAATTAGCATATTTTAGATTCTTGTATTTGTATGATTTAAATTGTGTTTGTATTATTGAAATTGCTTAGTTTTACCTTTATTACATTGTTTTTTACATTTTTATTTATTATTTGTAGTTAAATTTGCACTTTTTTTTTACTTTGATTTTCTTTTAGAAAAAAGTTCCATCCCATCCCAGATATCTTTAATTCTTAGTCCTATAAATACACAGACAAGGCACAGAATGGATAGATCCAATGCCATAGGATTTATATTAACTTTATTAAGGGTTTGCTTTATCTCTTCACCACAAACATATACATGCATAGTGGTTGGTGGTCTATTAATATTCATAATAAAAGTATTTTTTGAAAAGCACTGATTTGGTAAGGAATTGTGGATGTTCTTTATAGTCATGGTATGGATTTTCTAGCAGACAGCCCTACACATCTCGAAATGAAGTCAGGTTAATGCACTGCTGCCATTAATTTGTTGGGGTGTGGCTGCTGGGACACACCAATAGAAGCTTTGCCCTTGGCCATCTGTACAATAGGCCCATTTATTAATGTAAATGTATAGGTGCATAAAAGAAGACATATAAACATCAACTTACACCAAAAGTGTTTAGGTCAGAAAATCAGACTGACAAGAACCAAATAGTAATTATGTAATTCTTGCCTGGAATCTCATTCTCTCTGCAAGAATTTGTTTCTCTTATTGGATAATATGCGCCTGTTCAACCTTTGCAGATATGAGCAGCACAATTGGTGAGGTTCTCCTGTTCTGGGTATTCAATTTATACTGTGAATGCAAAGCTTAATCACATGATCTTAGAGATTAAACTGATACTTTCCCTATTTGCCTTGTGCCATTTGCCATTACACACATGGATGTACGAAGGAGGCAAACCAGAGCAAAAGTTGCAAAACAGGTCAAAGTTTGTTTGATCATTTTTACAACTTCGCCTGCAAGTTTCAACAGAAATAATGAGATTTCAGCTTCTACTACAGGTATGGGACCTATTATTCAGAATCTTCGGAACCTTGGGCCATCCATAATTTGGATCTCCAAACCTTAAGTCTACTAAAAAATCATTTAAACATTAAATAAACTAAAATAAGGATTAATTAATTATATCTTAGTCGGGATCAAGTACAAGGTACTGTTTTATTATTACAGAGAAAAAAAAAGGTTTGAATTATTTTATTAAAATGGAGTCTATGGGAGGTGGCCATCCCGTAATTTGGAGCTTTCTGGATAACAGGTTTCCCGATAACTGATTATATCTTATAACTTGGACATTTCTACTTTGACTGAAAAGTGTTGAAGCTTTTTAAGCAATTCCATTATCAATGCAAATTGGTGACATTTGTAGAAGTATTAAACGGTATAACAAAACCCCTTTATAAATAGGGTTCAATGAGACCAAGTACAAAGAGCTAGAAGTGAATTCATCATTCAGAGATGAATTTGAAGCACCTTTGCTGTGGATGCTACTCTCCCTAATTGTAGATGAAAAATCAATGTTATCATTATTCTTTATTTATATACTGCCAACATATTTCACAGAGCTTATACTGTACATCATTTACATTGATGACTGCCCCAGTGGAATTTACAATTTAAGAGCACTATCAAATAGGGACTTTGCACACTATGGCCAGGTTTATCAGTTTTAACCTGCCTGTGTGTTGTTGGAGTGTGGGAGGAAATGGGAGTACATGGAGGAATCCCATGCATATGAGAAAAAATACAAGCTCCTTGCGGATAGTGTCCTAGCTGCAGTCACCTAAAAATGCCAATGCCACCTTTGCCAAACAAAGACTCTAAAAGCAGAACATCTTATATGATTTCTATACTGCAGTGTAATTAAGCAATAGCTACTTTCCAACAGATTTCCAGTAGGTGAAGTAACACCAATGCATATTTCCCTGATCAGGTTTCACTCATGATTAAACCACTCCAGTCTCTAGCAAGCAGAGTAAGTGCATCTTAAAGGCATACAGTCATCAAAATACACATGGGAATATGTATTGGGTAAAGTAGTGTTGGAAAGCATAATTGTATTTACTTAATTGTTGAGAAAGTTGGGGAAAAGCCACAACGGCCTGGGCCAAAGGTGGTAAGCCAGTGGCGTAACTAGATATTACTGGGCCCCACAGCAAATTATTTTTCAGGCCCCCAAAATGTTTGGAGGTTGACTTGTTTCTCCAATATTTATTGAAATTGTATATGAATTAGGGCCTCATGGGGCCCCTATACCTCCTGGGCCCCCCTGCAGCCGCAGGGTCTGCTTCCTCTATAGTTACGCCCCTGTGGTAAGCTGTTAAAGTTGACATGATGTCCAAACTATTCTAACTGTAGGCTCAAATTAAATTACAAATCAAATCAAGGGAGCAGCATGGAGGACTGGGCAGGTCATTTATTAATAAGGCAAGAACCAGCAGTGTCCTATCTTTGCTTTAATAGAGGCCAAGGCCCTTAAAAGAAAGCACTTGACCCAGAGCAGCAGTGATGACTCAATATCCTTATACAGCTCTGCCTGGAACACTGAATATAAATCCATCAAAACTTACCGCAGCTGACACTGTTCAGTGTCCTTGCAAGCTGAGACCTAACTCTCACATAATACTTCACAAGGTTGGAGTACTGTTTTCATTTGTTCTTCAACCAATGGAAGAAGCACACTGCCCCCAGCCCACCATCGCTGAAGGAAGAGCATGTGTTGCCCTCTGTCTAGAAAAGATTATTACAGAAGTATCACTGGACTTGGGGCAGCATCGAGGGGGAAATGTGCACTTTGATTTCTAGTGATGCTAACATGCTTATCATGCCTGTCCAAACAAACACATTTCAATAGCTGTACAGTTTTTATTGAAATTGACACATTTAAGACACATGTGTCAATTCATTAGAATGTGTTAATCCAACAGCATTCTGTACAATGGGATGGTAGTGCTTAGTGCTGCTCGGAAACAACACCAGCAGTATAACCGCTTCCCCCATGAGCCTGTGGCAACCCCCTAGCCTCACAAACACCATACCTGACATCTGTGCACTGAATTGACTTAAGCAGGCCCCACGGGGGCACAGACCTTGTACATGTTAGTACACATGGGTAGTACTGATCACCCACACATGAAGGTGGAACCTGTAACACAGCCAATCAAAACTAAAAGAGATTACTCATGACTTATAAGACTACATACAGTCCTCCTCACCACTGTTATACGTTTGTTATTGCTGTACAGAAACCAACTATATACTCGGGAAGGGAAACTTATATTAACATTAACATAAATATGGAAAAATGTAGCATTGTGGGTAAAAAATGTCAGTTTTATTCTAATCTGCACTTGGCACACAGTGCTTGTATTCATATTTGTTTTCAATGTTATTAATAGGAAAGAAAGATAACACAGATAGTAAGGTCAGAGGTCTGGTGATGTGCAGTGTACTTTGTTGCCATTTTTTTTTAAACAGCATGTTCAAACATTTGTCAATAAGAACAGTACAAATGCCCAAAATGAATAAGGCACACACGTCTCTCTCAATTCGAAATGACGCTTACTGGACTGCATTAGGTAAAACTCCCCATGGTGACCGCAATGACTAGAATTTCAATTGTAATAAAAATGCTGCTGCTGCAAAAAATATTTACGCATAAAAATAGACATTTATGTTATTAATGTGCTTAATTAGTGTGACTATTTCTACCTCATCTATCCTAAGTATACCAAGTGAATATTCTTTGTAGTAGCAGACACAAACCATTGTTTATTTTCCCTGAACCAATAAAACAACCATTCATCAAGCTGTTTTGCAAGAAGGGGCTTAATGACTTAAATGGAGACACAGGGTTCTGATTTTAAATTAATTTTTTCTAGTTTTGTGATGTAAATACACATTATGTACCAGTGCGTCAAGCATTCATTAAAAAGCAAGGAAAAGAAGGAATCTCTATGTCTTTGTGCTATGACATTGACGTACATGACACTGACACATAATTTAATTTGTGTAATATAATCATGGTTGCTCTGATTGGCAATAATTCATTTTTTTTCCTGCTACAATTGAATTTATGCTGCACTTCCACAAAACGGATCTTCTGTGCTGTTTTTCATAAAGCAGCTGAAATATGCTTACCGAGGAGAGCAGTATTTTTATGTAATGGTGCATTTAGGGGCCAATTCACCAAGCTCGAGTGAAGGATTCGAAGTAAAAAAAACTTCGAATTTCGAAGTGTTTTTTGGGCTACTTCGACCATCGAATGGGCTACTTCGACCTTCAACTACGACTTCGAATCGAAGGATTCGAACTAGAAATCGTTCGACTATTCGAACATTCGATAGTCGAAGTACTGTCTCTTTAAGAAAAACTTCGACCCCCTAGTTCGCCATCTAAAACCTACTGAACCCAATGTAAGCCAATGGGGAAGGGGCAAAACAATCCTATTGGGTTCAGTTAAAGTTTAAAATGATTTTGTAGTACCTTAGTATGGCGATCCAAATTATGGAAAGATCCCTTATCCGAGCATATGGCAGGTTCTGAGCATTCTGGATAACAAGTCCCATACCTGTATAAAAGGATAATTTCAAAAACTATAAGAAAAATGAAAATGTTTTAAACTTCCGTTATAGTTTTGGTGCATGTTTAAAGCTATGGCAATTTCCGTTAGGCCCATGTCACAGAAGGCAGTTTCTTTAAAATTTTAATGAAACTGCCTAACACAGAAGGTTGTCTGGTGGCATCCTAAAAATGTACATTATGGCTATGGAACATGGGAAACATTGCTCTTCTGCCCTCTTGCAGAAATCAGTAGTGGACAAAACACTGATGTTATCACTTCTGATTATAATGAATACAAATTTCTGTATTGGGCACACATGGAGTGGTGACAGAGAGATCAGTGACAGTTTGTAGCAATTGTCTGCCCTGTTTGCATTTAATATGGTACCTTACATTCAATGCCATCAGGATGTGGCAGCCAAAACATGTGCCATTAGCCTTTTTTTTTATTATTTACCAATACCTACTGTTTCTATTTTAAGTAGGGATGCACCAAATCCAGGATTTGGTTGTGTATTAAGTCAGGATTCAGCGGATTTGGTTGAATTCTTGTGCCTGCCTGAACCGAATCCTGAAAATCACATGACTTTTCGTCACAAAACAAGGAAGAAAAAAATGTTTTGGCATGCAGCTCTCTTTTTCCCTCCCCCTCATTGATTTGATTATGCAAATTAGGGTTCAGCTTCGGTATTTGCGGCAGTATAAAGGGATAGATTCTGCCCATCTATATATAACAATATGCACTGGCTACATTACTACAAGTATGGGACATGTTGTCCAGAATGCTCGGGATCTGGGGTTTTCTGGATAACAGATCTTTCTGTAATTTGGATCTTCAGACCTTAATTCTACTAGAAAATCATGTAAACAAAAAACCAATAGGCTGGCTTTTCTTCCAATAAGTATTCATTTTATCTTAGTTTGGATCAAGTACAAGGTACTGTTTTATTATTAAAGAGAAGAAGTAAATTATTTTTAAAAATTTGGATTATTTGGATAAATACTGGATAAATGACTTTCTAATAGGTTCACTGCATCATCATTGTGGCAGATTTTTTTATAGTGGCGCGCTGGAACAAAACTGCTTTCTAATTGGATAAACAGAAGACAGTAGTTTGAAAATCCTTCTGTTGTCCAATTAGATGTACAGAGGATCAGACTTTTTCCTGCTGCCTATCCAAACAAAGAGAGCTTGCTCAACTCCATTTGTACTCCCCTTAATAGTAAACAATTGCAACCCACGGGCCTTGGCTGCAAGGGACACACCATACCTCATAAAAATAGCCTAATATAATAATTTTGCTATCAATATAAATGAATACAGCTTAGTTACGATCAAGTACAAATTACGGTTTTATTACTTGAGAAAAAAAGTACTTGAAAAAATATTTGGAAGGCCAATTAACAGTTTTAAGGTGGCAAATCAGAACTTCTGACATAGTCTCTGGTAATGGTGTATTTTAGAAGTATCCTGGTGGCAATAACAACATGGTTTAGTGAGCGATTGGATATGAGGGGTGAAAGAGAGAGACACAATGCCCAGGGGCCCCCCACCCCAGCCACCCAGCCGCAAAGTCCTCTCTGCCACCAGCCCCCCGTGGGCCATGGAGGGAGGCAGGAAGAAGCAGTACAGGAGCGAGTCTGGGCCGGCCGGGCCCAAAAGACCCTGACACAATGTCCCGATTGCAGGTAATGTAGGCAATTTTGGAGTGGAAATCCAGTGCCTGCTGCACTCGTCCAGACACAGTGGTTTTGGATACAAGCACAGAAGAAAGCTGGCTCCAAAAAATATGAATGCCACCATTAGGGAATTCATATTTTTGTCTGTTTACAGAAAGGGGCAACACATAAAACTATAAGTCCTGGAAAGGCTTATAGTAACTCCAGCTGCAAAAAAGAATATACTGTGGTAAAGGCCTCCAGTGAGGTGCAGTAGACAGAAATAAATGTGGATTCTTTGTAGATATTGGCAGAGTTGGCAGGATATCCTCCAGCCTGCCAATGCTATATAACGCACGTGTATTAGGTACTTGTATTTTAACTCTGTCCGGACTTCCTAATGGGCAGATACTTCTGTTGGCCTTGCTGGATATCCTTAATGAATTCCTATGACACGCTGTCATACCGTGCCTGCTACCGGAGATGATACATCCTGCTCATAATTCTTCTCACAACTTGAGTTTAATGTATTTGTAGTTTCCTTCCTGTTGTTTCTGTTAATATTAATAACAATGCATATTGTAGTTATTCCTCATGACAAACATTTCACAAGTCAAAAAACATAACCCCCTTAAAGGGGCAATAAATAAAGAAAACAGGGTTATAACTACATTTAAAATAAGTGCTGAATGGTGCCAATTAAGACTTTATACAAAAGCTATATTCATAGACTTCATCTACCCTCCTGCTGTGAGCCAGTTGGTTGTTTTGTCATCCTTTAGTGAATGAGTGCCAAGGTGCAGTGTGTTCTAGTGCAAAGGAGCCCTGTAGCCAAGATATGCCATGACAAAGCAGTACAAAGCCTCCCTGTGCATTTTTTTGTAGGAGCTCAATGCTGAACAACTGAGGGGTTATTCAGTGGCATTACTAGTGTGTGAAAAAAATCTTCAGAGGGGCCTGGCGCTCTCTGATCCCCATACTCCGCCAACTCCCTGCCCGTCTCTGCCACACCTACATCCTGCCTCCACCCCGCCCACCCCCGCCCCAACTTGCATCCCCCTTCTTCGTGGCAGTTAAGAGAGTGGCTGGGGAGGAGGAGGGGTTTTATTAGCTATAGAGGAAGCAGACCCCACAGTCTGGGTCCCCCTGTTTCCCGGTCCCCAGTGACTGCGGAGTCTGCTTCCTCTATAGCAGTGAGCAACATGTTGCTCTCCGACCCCTTGGATGGTGCTCTCAGTGGCCTCGAAGCAGGTGCTTATTTTTGAATTCCAGGCTTGGAGACAAGCTTTGGTTATATAAAAATCAGGTGTACTGCCAAACAGAGCCTCAATGTAGGTTGACAATCCACATAGGGGCTACTAAATGGCCAATCACAGCACTTATTTGGCAGCCCAAGAACATTTTTCATGCTTATGTTGCTCACCAACTTTTTTACTTCTGAATGTTGCTCACGTCGGATACAACAGAAATAAGGTAAGTAATATTATTTGCCTATGATTAAGTATCCGAGAGATATGAAACGTGTAAGGCGATGAGGTTGTATCCTTGAATGCTACAATAAACTACTTTTATGTTTTGACAAACCTGCTTTGAAGACTGGTCCCTTTGAGTGCCTACCCTTTTTTTGTACGGTGGTCGTCTCCCTAAGATGAGGGTTCAGGGCGGTGCACCTGGACCTCCCTTCATAATTGGTGAGTTCTACAAGTACCCAAGATTTGTTCTACTTTCTATAATGACTTCTATCAAAAAATAGTATGTTATTTATAAGTAATATTATTGTTGGATGGTGTTGCAGCTTTGATCCGACGCGACACGACTGCGACACCATCCGACAATGCATTCACTTCCCTTATTTCCATTGCATCCGTTTTGATGCCTGCGAATCGCTCCGAAATCGTCCATGGAGTTCCTCTCATATAGTGAGAAAGTATTGTTTGGGGCAATAATCATAAAGAGTTCGATAAATCAAATAAAATTGTATGAATAAGTTTTACTTTAAGGGATGTTTTGTTTTTTTGTAGATATATTTCACTTCAGTTTTACTAGACCTACATTAAGGGGCAGATTTACATAGGGTCGAATATCGGGGGTTAACCCTTGATATTCGACTGCCGAAGGTAAATCCTTCGACTTCGAATATCGAAGTCGAAGGATTTACCGCAATTAGTTTGATCGAAGGATTTTAATCCATCGATCGAACGATTTTTCTATGACCAAAAAAAAAAAGGGACCTTCCCCATAGGCTAACATTGCACCTCAGTAGGTTTTACTTGCTGAAGTAGGGGGTCAAAGTTTTTTTTAAAGAGACAGTACTTCGACTATCGAATGGTCGAATAGTCGAACGATTTTTCATTCGAATCTCTCGATTCGAAGTCGTAGTTGAAGGTCGAAGGAGCCAAAAAAATCATTCGAAATTCAAAGTTTTTTTTATTCTATTCCTTCACTCGAACTAAGTAAATGTGCCCCTAAATGACACATATATGTAGGGAACCATAGAGTTAACATTCCCATAAGGATGGACATCTCCTACAAGGGTTATTTCCCTAGTTGCTAGACAGAAGCCTGGTGAGTGTGCCTGGGCAGCCTGGTGTCAACAAGGCCCAGTATAGAGTTCTGCCCAGAGAGCAGGGATCCTGTGAACAAGGTTTAGTAAGATTACAGGACTAGCATTTGTCACAGGTACATTCTAGGAATGTAAGATAGTTAGGCAAAGATAGAAAGAACAGCTTTGTGTTCACCAAATGATTGTAGCTAGAGATAGCCAAGGATTGATTTCCTATTTCACTTAACCATTTACCTTAAAATACCCACGGTTCCAATACCATATCTTATATCGGGCAGGCCAAGTGATTCCCCAGACATACTACAAATGCAGGCACACCTTACCAGCCCATTGCCTCCCATCAATCCGTCTCCCTGTTCCTAACCTTGTTTTTATTGCTGCTTACTGGACAACTTTTATTTATTTACTATTAAAAGTTACGTTTTAATTATTATCTAAATGAGTCATTGGATGTAATAGATGGGACGATGCAGGATATGGTCAGCTCTTTTTCTCTTTTTTTACTTATATGTGTTTTAATAACCTCCAAATGCAAAAGTTATCCTCTTTCACCCTTAGTTCCCTAATTAACATATGCAAATTTGGCTTCAGATTCGATTTGGGATTGGCCGAATCCTAAAATAATGGATTCAGTGCATCCCTACATATTTTGAGGTCAAACTATTTGTACTGAGAAGAATGCTTCCACCCACCCTTTCCTACATATAGAGCAGAAAAAAACAACACACATCTGCAATGTAAATTCACTATAGGCATATCTCAAGCAACAAGTCAGCATCTCCACTGCAAACACATGAGGAAGCCAGATGACTGAAATGTAGTTGTGGCACTAAATGAAGGAGAACTGCTTTCATTAAAATGTATTTATCTGACTTACTTAGAAAGTATTATACTATAGCACTAAATGGATTAACATATAAATGTATGAATTGAGGCAAGTGTGAACATTTGTGTAGAATACACCTTAACCTATGTATTCCAACAAAGCAATATTGTATTCTCATAGGGATATATGAATTATGTTGGGTTTTAATCTGTCCTGTGGCATGGGAAATATGAGGATGAGGTCAAAAGTAGGGATGCACCGAATCCACTTTTTTGGATTTGGCCGAACCCCCGAATCCTTTGTGAAAGATTCGGCCGAATACCGAACCATAATTTGCTTATGCAAATTAGGGGTGGGAAGGGGAAAAACATTTTTTACTTCCTTGTTTTGTGAGAAAAAGTCATGCAATTTTCCTCCCACCCCTAATTTGCATATGCAAATTAGGATTCAGATTCGGTTCGGCCGGGCAGAAGGATTCGGCCGAATCCGAATCCTGCTGAAAAAGGCCGAATCCTGGCCGAATCCCGAACCGAATCCTGGATTCGGTGCATCCCTAGTCAAAAGCACATAGAAATAAATAGTAATTATGGCAATACTTTCAGTACTTATTTCCTTACTTTACTTATTTCCAGTGTGATGCAAAAACTAAAATGCACAGGGTTCTACAAACGTTATAGAGACTCTATACTCTCTATACTCTATAGAGACTCTATACTCCTTTCGGTCTGCATCATCCTCAAACAGTGAAATATGAGGTCATTAGGGGGAATATGTAAATGTTCTTTACTTCTTTCTGATACATAATTCCTATGAAAAAGAGACAAAACATCTGACAGATATAGACCTGTAGTCAGGACATAATAAATGGCTGCAGGCTTTCTGTAAGTTCTAAAAATTGTATGCGACAAGCATCATCACTTAGGTCTGGCTTGTTGAGACATATTGATATTATTCTCAAAGCTTAAAAGGCTTACGAAGGGAATTTCATGGGGATTTCATTCTTAAATGATGATATATTTTGTCAAAAAATAACTACTATGCAGAGATCTGCCCAATGGGGATTAAAGGAATGTTAGTTTCTAAACCTCAGGTTCAGCCAGGTTCACTTAGAAGTAAGATTGTCTATTAACATAACATCCAAAGTGGTCATGGTTTTTTCAAATAAAATATGAGATAAATGAGATTTTAGTAAATAACCAAACTCCCATACCGATTTTAATTTATCGCTTGAAGTTTTTGGGCTTTTTCCTCATTTGCTTTTTTTTGAGTTTTGCCCGAAAAAAAAATCAGATTTTCTGGCGAAAACCCCCGAAGACCCTGATAACTTCAATTTGAGATAGGTGCCTCTCCCATTGACTTACTGTATAAAGATAGACAAATACAAGAGCCAGCTTAAATATATTGCAATATATGGACAAACAATCCCTGTTTTGTTTAAAGGGTAAGGCATTTTTTAGTAGCAGTATGCACAAAAAGGACTCTTGTATTTGTCTATACGTATTTTGTGGTCACAGCCTCATTGCACCCCCGCCTAATGGTTTTAAAAATTAGTGGTGAGCACAACTTTCCCTTGTTTGTTATAGTTTATACAGGAGCAGTGACCAGCTCCATGTTGTAGCTCCCACCCTTCCCAGCTATAGTCAGGTGATCCCACTGGTGTCTAATAAAAGGGCAGCCAAGTATGGGAGTTTTACTTTGAAAGCAGCAAGTAAGTTGCAGGTAAAACTTAGTCCCTTTGTAAAATGTATAATGAAGCAATAGAATTCTTAATGAATCAGATGAAATTGAGCATAGGACTGGCCAGATATGGGATGACTTTGACATAGTTGGCCAGCTTAAATATATTGCAATATATGGACAAACAATCCCTGTTTTGTTTAAAGGGTAAGGCATTTTTTAGTAGCAGTATGCACAAAATGTCTCTGTCTTAAATATATTGATAATGGGTTGAGTGCAGAGGACCTCTTGTATTTGTCTATATGTATTTTGTGGTCACACCCTCATTGCACCCCCGCCTAATGGTTTTAAAAATTAGTGGTGAGCACAACTTTCCCTTGTTTGTTACTGTATACAGGACCTTAATAGGTCTCAGATGGTGGATTTTCGGATTCGATCTTTTTGTAGCATCGGGCTATAATAAATCATGAAAAATTTAAGTTTTTTTCCAAGAAAAATTCGAGTTTTCTAGTGAAATAAAATTCAAATTTTTTGAGTTTTTCCATTCGGATAATAAATAACCCCTAAAATGTTGGTAGTCTAACAGTTGTAATTTCGAGCAGGATTACTGTCATTGTGCTTGGGCCCACCCAACATTCCATATTGTTAAATGATTTGTATTAGTCTACTCTATTTTATCACCAATAATATTTAACAAAAAGATATCACCATTGAGGCTGTTCAACCAGCCAACAATTTAGGGTCCCTTCAAACAGCCACAGTTTAGTGACTTTAGGGTCTCACCTAGGTACTTCAGTACCTAAAAAGGCACCAAGTTTGTATAGGATAATACATTACCTATCAGTCCCTTTAGGAGATTTGGGTAGTGATACAATAGGTCAAAAACTGTTAGCAGCTTCCTATATGTATTACACTTTTTCACGCATGGGCACTCCTTGCCAAATTGCATTTGTTTAATTTTGTAAATGAAAAGTAGGATACAACTACAGAAGTAATCAGTGTGTTAAAACAACATATTTGCACAATTATATTTTATTTCACAAACATAGGAATGCATAATTGTGGCATGCAATTTTAGTTTCAAATTGATGTCCGGTATTTTTCCACACCATAAAGGGGTTGTTCACCTTCGAGTTACATTTTAGCTCTCCAGTTTGCAGTTTGGTTGCTAGGGTCCAAATTACCCGAGAAACCATGCATATATTTGAATAAGAGATTGGAATAGGAGATGGCCTGAATAGAAAGATTAGTAATAAAAAAGGAGTTATAACAATACATTTGTAGCCTTACAGAGCATTTGTTTTAGGTCATTTGAAAGCTGGAAAGAGTCAGAAGAAAAAAGGCAAATAATTATACAATAATAATTAAAACTATAAATAATAAATAACAAAGACCAATTGAAAGGTTGCTAACAATTGGCCAGTCTATAATATACTTAGGGGCACATTTACTTAGCTCAAGTGAATGAATAGAGGAAAAAATACTTCAAATTTCGAATGTTTTTTTTGGCTACTTCGACCTTCGACTACGACTTCAAATCGAACGATTCAAACTAAAAATCGTTCGACTAGGGGCGTGGTCTAACCACTGATGTAGACGGACATGTTCCTGTAGAGCTCCGGTTCAGCCGATCCTTCACTGACGATTTAAAGGCTTTCACATGACTGAAATTCACCTAAAAGTGCCTATTGAGCTAGGCTACCTCACAGATGGGAGGCCACAAGAAAGCGACTGAAGCTGCAGCAACTAAAATGGATAAATATGTACGGCAGCAAAATCAAGATGGCGCCCGCTCACACAGATCGGATCCTTCTGCCTCGCATGCTCCGTCTGGCGGACATGAGACTGAGCAACCTACCTCAGGTAATGCCGTTTCTGAGCCCACTTTGCAACAAGTGCTCAACGCGATTCAAGAATCCAGAACGGCGGTCGAGGTTAAAATTGACACAAGGATTGAGGAGGTTAAAATCGATTTGGCGCTATTGCGCCAAGATTACCAAAAACTGCGTGAGCGGATCATCGACGCTGAACGGAGGATTTCCGAGATGGAGGACAACACCAGGGAGGTGCCTCACACTATTCGTGACCTGCAGCAGCAACTGCAAGTTTGCAAAGCCAGAGCCGACGACCTCGAAGGCCGCCAAAGGCGCGACAATATACGGGTCGTGGGTATTCCAGAAGGGCAGGAAGGCAACCACCCAGAGCGGTTCTTGGAAACGCTTATCAAACAACATGTTGGGGAAGGCCTTTTATCGCAAATATTTATTATTGAACGTGCGCACAGAATTCCAGGGCGTAAACCTCCCCCTGGTGCTCCTCCGCGGACCATGATCGCTAAAATCCTAAACTATAGGGACAGAGATGTGATTTTGCGGCAGATGCGGTCAAAGGAGGACGTTGTTTTAGAGAACTCTAAACTGCTGTTCTACCCGGATTACACGATTGAGGTGCAGAAACAAAGGGCCAGATTTGCCGAAGTACGGAAAAAGCTGAGAGATAAAGGCTTAGTCTATTCCACGATTTTTCCAGCGAAATTGCGCCTGATAGATGGGGGCACTGCACGATTTTTTGATACGCCTCAAGGAGTCATGGATTGGTTGGAGCAACGCTAAGCGCGATGGACGACCCCTTGTGGCTAGACAACGGGCCTGAATAGGCTGCATCGTCGGCAGTTTCCTGGGATCGGACCAAGCTTCATTACGGGGGCACAACACTCTCCAGTACCCGAAATAGGTACCTCCAGACTCAGTTCGGTGATATTGGACTCTGACACCATTAGAATTTGCTGGTGTGAAGTCTTATCTGGACATTACAACCGGAGACGGAAGGGTAACACGTTATAAGTATATATGCGTTTTTGAGTGTATTTGGTTAACTATTTGGTTACTACGCACCTAAGCAATGGCTTTACCTGTTCAGTTTGGGGCTGAGGCCCACCCCAGTTTTCAAGGTGGGCAGGGAGGGTTAGGGGTTTCTTTGTTTGGGCTCCTCAGTCTTTTCCCCCTCTTTCTCTTCTCCCTTCTATTCCCTCTCTCCACTCGGGTACAGTGGATTCCCAATGCTATCACTACTCTGAGCCAATGGCAAATGCTTCTATGATCTCGTGGAATATCAGGGGGCTAAATGATAAGATTAAACGAGCGCTCTTATTCACTGCACTAAAACAATGGTCCCCTGATATTGTTTGCCTCCAAGAGACACATTTGACAGGACAACGGGTTTTAGCTCTCAAGAGAGGCTGGGTTGCTCATGCATACCATGCTACGTTGAATTGAATTTATATTGGTTAATGTTTATGCTCCCCCTCCTCTTAGCTTGGATTTACTGGCCCAAATCCTACAAAGGGTGCTGAACCTACCGCCACTTCCTCAGTGTTGGGTGGGGGACTTCAACAGTGGTCTTGTTCCCGCGCTAGATAAACTTCGTGCCACTGAACAGAAGCCTACTAGACTGAAGATATGGGCAGATAATATTGGTCTTCATGATCCATGGAGGGCTAGAAACCCCAATAAGCTCACTTACTCTTGTCACTCGGTAACCCATGGGGCTTTATCGCGTATAGATCTAGCTCTGGTCTCACAGGACTTTGCAACTAAATTGGTGGATATTGGTTATGAAACTAGATCTCTGTCAGATCACTCCCCCCTTTTAATAACGTTTCAGTCATATGCATGTCCTGGTTATAGACGGCGGCGGTTAAATTCCCTTTGGCTAGCTCAAACTTCGGTCCTAGACAAAGTACAACAGTGCGCAGACCATTATTGGGAAGATAATTATGGCACAGCTCCCCCAACAACACTGTGGGACGCCTTTAAGGCAGTGGCAAGGGGAGATATTATACAAGCTGTTAAAGCCTCCAGATCTGATTCTAAATTACAAGTGCAGCAGGCGGCTGAGGTGGTAGAACAGGCAGAGGCCGCATATGTTGCTGACTCATCTGACAATGCTCATACCCATTTAATTCAAGCCCAATTGACTCTGAAATGCAAACTTACAGCAATAACTCAAAAAAAGATGTTGTATGCCTCTCAGAGAGGTTTTGAACAGGGGGAGAAATCTGGCAAACTCCTGGCCTATTTAGCTAAAGTCTCATCTCCTAAGACGGTTATTCATAGGGTCAAAACCGAAGGCGGCCAGGTGATTACGGACCCCAGACTGATAGCAGAGCACTTTAGGGAATTCTATTGTAACCTCTATCGATCCAAAGCCACGTATACCCCAGCCCAGCTCCAGGCTTTTCTGACACATATACCTTTCCCAAAACTTCATCCAACACACACAGCTCTTTTGGATAGTCCGATCACAGCCACCGAAATTCAAGAGGCAATAAATTCGATGGCATCCTCTAAATCCCCAGGTCCTGATGGGTTGCCAGTGGAATGGTATAGGGCTCTAGGGGAGAAAATAGCGGGTACTTTGTGTGAAATTTTGACACAGGCATTCAATCTGAATTCCCTCCCCTCCTCTTTTAATCATGCCCTGATTGTTTTAATTCATAAGGAAGACAAGGATCCTGAAATGTGTGGATCTTACCGCCCGATCTCATTGCTCAACGTGGATACAAAGATCCTAGCTAAAGTTCTGGCAGTGAGACTCAAACGGGTTATTACTCACCTGATAGATCCCGATCAGACGGGTTTCATGCCCAACCGCTCCACGGATATCAATTTAAGAAGGCTGTACTATAACATGCAAGTACCTCACGACAATACGGGTTCCAGGATAGTGGTCTCCTTGGACTCGGAGAAAGCTTTTGATTCCGTGGAGTGGCCGTATTTATGGGGGATCCTTGAGCAATATGGCTTTGGGGGGAATTTTATTAAGTGGATCCAATTATTGTATCGAAGTCCCACAGCTCAGGTCCAGGTCAATGAATTTATTACCTCAGAATTCTCCTTGGGCAGAGGGACAAGGCAGGGGTGCCCTCTGTCGCCACTTTTATTTGCTTTAGCAATTGAGCCATTGGCCATACAGGTTAGGCTATCCCCACTGATAACCGGTCTTAAATATGGACCCGTTGAGGAACGGATTTCCTTGTATGCGGATGATGTTCTTCTTTATTTAGCTGACCCAGGTCCATCGTTAGCCGGGGTTTTACATATGTTCTCTACATTGACTGTCTTTTCCTGGCGTCAAGATTAATTGGTCCAAATCTGTCATCTTTCCCCTTGAACCAGACTTAGATCCTAGCCTAGCAACGGATGCAAGATTGCAGTGGGTATTATCCTTTAAATATCTCGGGATAACTATCCATGCTGATCCTAATCTGTTTGTAGCCCAGAATGTTGCTCCCATAACTAGACAACTTACCACAGCGATATCAACATGGAATGCACTGCCTCTTACACTGTGGGGCAGAATAAATGTAATTAAAATGATCTTCCTGCCAAAGTATTTGTACATCTTCCACAATTCTCCTGTGATTATTGCCAAAAGAGTTATAGACGAAATCCAAGCCCTGATTAGGCCATTCTTATGGAGCAACAAAGTACCAAGAGTTGCTTCCCGTACTTTGATGGCCCCATATGATAGAGGGGGACTAGGTCTTCCAGACCTCTACGCCTATTATCTAGCAGCCCAGCTGACCTATATTAATTCGTGGCTACTACAAGAACTTGAAAATCCTAATGTAATTCTGCAGGCTAGATTTGTGGGGTCGTTGGAGGCTTTAGCAAACTGTGTCTACCGGAAGGCGGATAATTACTCACTATTTCCACCGTGCGTGAAAGCCCCGTATAGGCATGGCTGCACGTACAAAAGATGCTGAAAATCGAACCCCCCATTCTCTCACCGTTGCTTCCCTTGTGGAACAACTCCCATCTCCACCACTTTAAAGCGACTGAGATTACAAGATACTGGACCTCTATGCCAATTCGGTACCTGGCTGATTTGCTGGAAGGCACAAGGTTCATAGACCTAGTATCACTTCAGACCAAAATTGAGACCCCGAATTTGCCAATGTATAGGTACCTACAAATACGCCATATATTCTTTACGCAGTTTGGCACAGCTGATATTTTAATGGATGAACCTCTGATTCTGAAGCAGCTTAGGAAAGAAGATACGTCCAAAATGGTATCTATTTTGTATGCCCAGATTATGGCTACTGCTCAGAGCCCCTTCTCTATAGCATTAGTGTCGTGGAAGAGGGATATCCCGGATATGACAGAGGACAAATGGGATGAAGTGACGGGAAATTTATATAATTTTCTAATTAGTGCTAGAGATAAATTCATAATGCGAACATACCTCACCCCCAATAGATTGCACCGCATGGGGAAACTTCCCTCCCCGACTTGCAAAAGGTGTGGGGAACCGGATGGATCATATTGGCACATGGTGTGGTTATGCCCTGTCATTCAACGATATTGGAAGGAAGTCACCAGGTATATGGTAGATATTTTAGATTTACCCCCAATCCATTACCCTGAGGTTTGTCTGTTGGGTTCGTTGGAAGACATCCTTCCCTCAAATAAAACAAGGATACTCGTAAGGTCACTTCTATACTATGCAAAGAAAATGACAATTATGAAGTGGATGGCACCACTTCCCCCTACGAAAGGTGAATGAATAGTTTATGTGAACCGGTTACTTCCTTTAATAAAATTAACATATGAGGCTAGAAAATGCCCAGATAAATTTAGCAGTGTATGGAATCCCTGGTTAGATGTACATTTGCTTCAATTGTCTTGATACGGACTTAATGATGCTACTGCTCTTGATGTTACATTTGTATGCAACTGTCTTACGGATGTTACTGTACCCTCCCCCCCCCTCTTTCCTTCTGTATCCCCCCCTTTCTTTTTTGCTTTTGAAAAACAATAAAAATGTTTACTATCAAAAAAAAAAAAATCGTTCGACTATTCGACCATTCAATTGTCGAAGAACTGTCTCTTTAAAAAAACTTCGACCAAGTACTTCGCCACCTAAAACCTACCGAAGGTCCCCTAACAATTTTCTGATTAAATCCTTTGAATCGTTCGATTAGAAGGATTTAATCGTTCGATCGAAAAATGTTAGTGAGGTAACATCAGTGTCAGACTGGCCTACAGGGATATCAGGAAAACTCCTGGTGGGCCCAGGTGTCAGAGGACCCTCCTGATTCTAACCATTTAGCCTATTTCATGGTCATTCCCTATTTATTTATAATGGGCCCCAGGCATCCCAGTCCAACATTGGGTAGCATTGATAGGGCGAGGTCACACGTGGCGTATAAGCCAAGGATCCTTGCGAAAATACACAGCGTTTCAATACAGTGGATAGACTCTCGTGAAATGGATTGCGCATATATGTATTTGCGGCATTGTATGCTGGTGACCTAATTATGTTGCGTATTGACGATCAGTATGGCTACATTTTGCATGTAAACTGCTTGTCCGATTGAGTTTTTTTTCACAAAAGTTTACTAAATCTCTTCCGGGTGGAATTGTGGGAAACGAGAAAAAACAGAAATACTTGTCGGGAAAAGAAAACTAGAGGCTGAAAAACGCACATTATCATGCGTGCGGTTTAGCCACGTGTGATCTCGCCCTTGTATAAAAAGCCAAAATTTTATGCTGTGCCCTGCCCCAGTGGAGCTTACAAACTAAGCATCTATCCTGCTCACACTAAGCCCAGTTTTATCAGAAGCTGATAGGAAAACTGCCTGTGTGTTTTCTGGAGTGTGGGAAGAAAATGCAGGACAGAGGAAACTTATGCAGACACAGGGAGCCCATACAAATTCTTTGCAGATGGAGCCCTAGTTGGAAGTGTACTCAGGACTCCAGCAACAACAAGCCACTGTGCAACAATTTGCTACACAAACTGCTATGAGCACATTTACGTAGTTAAACAGTAAAACATATACAGTAGATGCACACATAAGCCTAAATTTTTTTTTCCATTTAATCAGGTCCGAACTGGCAATCTGTGAGTTCTGGCAAATGCCAGAGGGGCTGCTATAAGGTGCCATAGAAAGTCTCTATTTAGTGGGCTGTTTGGGCCTCTGTGTGGGCTGATTCTCAGTCTGGACCTGCATTTAATAATACTGTGATTTCTGTTATTGTCAACGTGGCTCTAGTCTTTTTCTCCTTTATCATGTAGATGTGTCACAGATGCTTGGTTGCTATGCAGCAATATCCTACTATTTGTCAGTGCCTTCCAAAGGCCTCCTATATTGAAATGTCTCACACTATCATTGCTCATGCTTTACTAATTATAACTAATTCTCTGCTTCCAAGTTCCATATTGTAACCAGATTTTAATTATATTCGCCTCTCAATTGAATTAAGCGAGCACAAAACAAGTTAAATAAAAGAATCAGTTTGCAGTTAACCAAAGCTCCTGATGCATAATTTTGTAACTTTTCAATAAAAGGGAAACTGTCCTAATTCAAATTCTACCACCAAAAACCTGTGATGATGTCTTAGTCAATGGGAAGTGTATCTTTAGCAGTCAAGCAAACAGATTTTCTGCTATTTTTTACAGCAGTTGTAATTTCTTACTTTGCATGGAAAACATAATTAGCTTTCTGTGGTGTTGGCACAATAGTACGTATATTGCAGAGCCTTGAATTCTACAATTTGTTGCAATTAAAGGGTTAAGAGTATGCACCCAAGGGCATTTCAATGGGTTGTTCACCTTTGAGTAAACTTTTAGTATGATGTAGAGAGTAATTTTAAAAATAGACAATTTGTAACTGATTTTCATTTTTTATTATTTGTGATTTTTGAGTCAGAAGAAGGCAAATACTTCAAAAACTATAAAAAAAAATAATGAAGACCAACTGAAAAGTTGATGCCAATTAGCTATTCTAAAACATATTAAAGATGAACTTGAAGGTGAACCACCCCTTTAAACATGCATTCGCAACATGTTGCAATGCTATTAACTGCACAGAAATTTAAATATTAACTGATTTCTTTATACCCTGTAGGTGTGTACGAGAGAGAAGAAAGTTTCCCATTTCTATCTACAAATAAGGTTTTTAAAAATGTAACTTTTAATTAATTGCAATAACCCACCCCCTTTAAAAAGCACATAAACACATCAGACAAATTAAGAACAAAAAAAAATCCTTTAACTTGTTAATACATATGTTCATGCATGGTGGAAGTGGTCTAGACACCTTCTAGACTCTTGCCTGCTGGGAACTAATAAGCAGCACCTCCCTGCACAACAGCTGATAATTAAAATTATCTATTGAGTCCTCTCTACTGTCACAGAGTGGTTCTAGCATGTACTGTACATAGTTCACTTTAGCCCCTACAATCAAATCCCAGGCCCCAATCCCGCTCCACTTCTAAATATTTCAATTGTAGACTAAGTAGTACCTGACTTCTACCCCAAGTATACATATATACTATTCCAACACAAGCCATAAGCAGTGTTCTTAGTAAAAAAAAAACAACACTTTAGAATTACTCAGTGTATACTAAAACACTGTTTGCTATCAGCCTTTGGATAGCACAGGCATCAATTTGTGACTACTGTGAATGCAACCAAAGATATAAGAATCATAGCTCAAAAAGGATCTGAATCTCTGTGCCTATATAATATTATGTACTTCCAATCAAAGTAAAACCAATCACAAAAGGTTCTCTAAATAGATTAATTACTGAAATTTAATACATATCCCTCCTAGGGTTGCCAGCCTTCCTATATATGTATCGTTTTTCCCCTATTAATAACATTGGGATCAACGATCATTGTTACAAGTCAGGCCAGTAAAATACCGGCCAGGTGGCAACCCTAATCCCTTTAGTTTATGATTGCCAGGGGTCCTCCAAACAGTTTGATGCCCATTGTACATAGGATTACCAAAGTATCTGGCATAGAGACCCCAAAATAAAGTTAGTGCATACATATTTCATGGCATAGATTTCTACTACCAAAACAATATACTGCCTGATGTATGTGTGGTAAAAGTGGCAAATCACATTTTCAGAAAATACACATTTTGCCAAATCTAAATACACAATTTGAAGGGATTTTGGCTTGGCCAAATAAGTTTTATGAACAGAAACAATCGAACAAAACCTATGCAGAACAGAAAATGCAATGAAACGGCCAAAAATGCAATAGAATGGCAAAAAATGCAACAAAATCACCAAAAATGTAATATAATTACTGAAATAACATGCAAAAGGTAATGAACAGTGCGGTTAGCGAATACACTATTCGCAATGGCAAAAAACTCTACATTCTGTGGCACATAAAAGGTTAAAATACCTACATTAGGGAACCCAGTGCAAAATATTGGCTCTGTTGGAATACGGCTCATTTATTAATATTGGGAAAATTTGTACATGTAAGTAACACATGGTGACCAATCAAATTTTTCTTTTTGATAATTTTTCTAGCAGCCTGCTGAAAAAAAAAAGCTATTCAGTGATTTGTCATTATGGGTTATTGCCCAGGTGCAGTGATCAACTTACTGTTGCCGAGTTCTGCATGTAGTAAGAAAGGGCTACAAAAAAATAAAAACACCCCAAAGTATAGGTAACGTTTTAACAAGTGATAACTATCATCCCTTTGTAAAATGTATTAGCAATGAATAAATCTGCTCCTACCTAAATCTGTCCCCTTTTCCAGTTAAACGTGTAACACTATTTTGGGCAATTTAATGGGTTACACTTAAGGCAGGGCCTTCACTAAGTGGAACAAATGAAGACGTGGTGTAGTGCAACTACAACTCCCACAGGCTACTGTGCATAAAGGAATAAAGAAAGGACACCAGGAGGTTCTTGCAGTAAAACAGAACAGAATAGTTTATTTGTCAGAGACAAATGATTCACAGGGTTACTTACAGTCCAAAGAAGCATATGTAGAATAAGTGTTCAGAAGGCCCGGAGAGTAAATCAGAGACGGCTGAATGTGACCCCCTGTGGATGTAGTCAAGGTAGTACAACATACCTCCAGGCAGGAATACTTCAAAAGTGATCCGGATCCCACCCAGTGGAGTAGAGAGAAGAACTTTACCCTGACACCCTAACCACTATGTATCCTGTCACTGTAGGCAATCTCATAGCCTAGGGAAGCTACTCCCTGCTACAATCCTTGATGGAGCACAAAGCTGCTCTTTCTCTCTTCCCTCACTATATTATTCTCCTAGAGCAGTGATCCCCAACCAGTAGCTCGTGAGCAACATGTTGCTCTCCAATCCCTTGTATGTTGCTCTCAGGGTCCTCAAAGCAGGTGCTTATTTTTTAATTCCAAGCTTGAAAGCAAGTTTAAATTGCATAAAATATAAGTATTATGCCAAGTAGAGCCTCTTGTAGGCAGCCAGTTCACATAGAGGCTACCAAATAACCAATCACCAGGGGCGATCCATGGGCTGCTGCCGCCTGAGGCAGCAACCCCGATGCCACCCCCTCTCCCACTCTGTGCTTAAAAGATTAGCGTCAGAGCGGGTCAAAAGTTGCGGCATCGGTAGTGCAATGAGCACGTACTGTGCTTTCTGCACTAGCAGAGCCAAATTTCCGGTTTAAAAAACGGAAATTCGTCTCTTAAAGTTACAGGAGGTGGCTTTTTGCGGCCCCTTGAAACTGGCCGTTCCCTGCCGCCTGAGGCAAGGTGCTCATGGCAGGAACGGCCCTGCCAATCACAGCCCTTATTTGGCACTTTTTCATGCATGTGTTGCTCCCCAACTCTCTTTACATTTGAATGTGGCACACAGGTAAAAAAAAAGTTTGGGGACCCCTGTCCTAGAGTCTATAACAGATATTTATCCTGTCTCTAGCTGACCTTATTCACGGGGTCATTGCTCCCCGACTTAACACTAGAGGTTCAGGTCCCTCTAGGGCAAAATGGCTTTACTGGGCCTTGATGTACCCAGGCTCAATGGAAAACATCTAGGTGGGTCAGCTCCACCCCTAACCAGGCACAATGTTAAAGTGTGGCAGGAAGTGGTCATAAAGCCTTTTGATCAATAACTGGAATATGTAAATTAAAAGATACATGGGCATCTGCCCAGCAACTAGGGAGATGACTAAGTGTAGGGATTTAAAGCCATAAAGACATTAGTAAACCTATGGGTCCCAACAAATATTTTGATTTGCTTTTCGATAAGGAAGTTTTATATGGCCTTTATGTTTCTATAGCTGTACTGTTCAGCTGTATATAGAGTATATTCAGGTAAGACAAGGTTAGTGCAGTTGGATGGAAGGCTTCCCTCTGCTGGTCACACTGCCACAGCAACTGTTCACACTTCATGATGCTAAAGCCTCGTGTTACTCGTCTAGAAATACACTTAAAGGCATTACGAATCCACGATTGGTCTGAATATTATTCAAATTATAACGTCGGCCACACTCAGTGGAACATTTAGTTGAGAACATGTTTGCAGACAAAGCGTTCCCAGAGTCCCAGCTCTGCTATTATATTTGTTTTGCCAGCGACAAACAAGAGTTTCGGAACGTTCCAGCCTAAGTGAATGCAAGTTAACGTTCTTTCAGTTACAAAGCGCCAACACATGAAGGAGCGTTGGACTGTAGTGCGCCTGCTGCGTAAATGTGCGTCAGGAGCGCTTTTGTCAGTCTCAATTGTCCTGACGTGACAGGCCGAAGTGAGCGGACCCCTGGAGTGGGTACAGAGCTCACTCAAGTCTCTCACGGACTCCCGCGGAGGGGGAAGGGAAGGGGACATTGAACTGATCCCAGTCAGGGTCTGGTGAGACGCCCGGAAGCTCCCAGAGCCAAGCGCTTGCGCATGCTCACATCCCGCGGCCTCTTACCCCCAGAAATATTCCAAGTATGTGCAGGCAGCGGAGAGGCGCACACACATCGACTGAAGGGAAAGAGCAGATACGCACAGAGCGCTCAGCAACAGGGAACGTGTCCGAGCGCTAGAGGACACACAACCTCCTCCTGGTTGGGAGAGATATGGAGCTCCGTGATTGTGGAACACGGGGAGCTGAGGGGGAAGCGAGCCCGCAGGCTGCCGGCTACTGCTCTCTGCCCTGGGGAATGTCCTGCTGAAGCTGCGGGGCAAACAGGGGAGGAATGGCTGATCCTCTGCGGAGGACTCTATCCAAACTGCGGGGGAAGAGATCCAAAAAGGGGTCGGCGGGGGGACTTGGAGCCGAATGTAACGGAGAAGGTAAAGAGCAGCACGGAGGGGGCACACGGAGGGGTCGTGCAGAGGAGAGCGCTGGGGAGGGGAAGGCAGGGCCACTAGTGGGCTGCGAGGGGCAGAGTCTCGGGGGGCGAACTCCAGCAACTTCCCGGGACTTTATGGCAACTGCACAACCCGGCCCGAAAAGCACAGAAGGGACAATGGGCTGGTGTAGCCAGAACCACAATAATAACAATTATGCCATGCTGGGGGAGACGCCAGTCAGCAGCTCGGGCACAGCAGGGCTTGTCCTCACTAACACGCACAATTCCTATTTGAATGGTCTAGAAATTGGGTACAATGGGGTGGATAGGGGGCCCCATTCCTTACAGCACCCTGTGTCTCATGGGATTAGTACTATTAAAGACAATAGGGTGATCTTACCCTATGGGAAATATCAAAATTGTAATCGGTCTCCTCTGTATCCCCCTGGATATCCCCCATATAGCAATACCTCTAGTACTGAGAAGCAGTGGCTATCACCCCACAGTGCCCCTGCCTCTTCCTGCCCTTTGACCTTCTTTTACCCTCAATTTCCCCAGGCAAGGGCTGTCCACGAGCCTCAAACTGAGTTTGTGCCCTCAACATTAGCTCCCAGTCATCCTAGTGTGTTAGGTGGCAGCCACACTATGACCACAGAATACAGTGCACCATCGCATGATTACTCTGAATTAATGGCTCCCTCTTTCTATAGAATTGGCCAGAGCCACTCAGAGGATAGTGAGGAAGATGATTATTATGACAATGAGAATCTTCTGGTCACGGCAGTGACTGAACCGCAATATAATAACATGTGCATAGGGCCTGATGGGGTTTCACCTGGGTCTCAACAGCAGAACAGGGCTGTTTCATCCCAAGGGGATTATTCAGGAGACCAACAGAGTAAGGGCACTGGCAATATCTATCTAGAGACTGACAGGCTGAGGTCTCAGTTGCAGGAGGCGTATTACTTATTAATCCATGCCATGCATGATTTACCTCTTGAAAACCATACCAGCAAGGTAGCTGCTAAGGTAGAAAGGTGCCCCTCCAGCTCCCAGTCCCAAGACAGCGTTTATTCTCAGTCTTCTGTCCGAGCTATAGAAAGTGACGTTTGGTCCTCTGATGAGACAAGTCCAAAGCAAGTGTCTCAGAGTGACCTGGTGTCCCTTAATGCATTGCAAAATTTAGAAATTAATAGATTCCACAGCTGTAGCAAAAGTTTAGATGCTATATACTCCATGCCGATTCATGAAACCTTGCAGAAGTTTCATAGTGATAGTTTAATTAAGTACAGCACACTAAATAGCTCATCATCTCCAAACTGTGGCATCGAAGATAGTCAGGGTTCTGTTTGCCACCAAGTGGACACATATATGGACTATGAGAGGGATGTTTGCCCCCAATCCACTACCAGAACCATCAGCAGTGGAAATTCTGGGCTTTATAATCAGACCCAATCTGATTACCTTCATGAAGGAAAACCTGTCTATGAACATGTGACATGTAACACTGTTCCAACTGATAGCCAGGGCTTACAAAAACCATCTGGATTAACCGTAAAGAAGATGCAGAAATGGATGTACAAAGGACGATTATTATCTTTGGAAATGAAGGACCGAATTATTGGATCCTCCCAAAGAACCACTGGTTCCTGCAGACTGACTTCTGATGGTACAAGCAACAGTCCTGAACTTCCCCAGACTAGTTCATCACTGAAAATGCCTGGGGAGAGCCAAGGACCCCTTGTGACAGGTAGGCCAGCAGGGCATGGGCCCAGCTCCCGACCTGGATATGTCCTTCAGCTCTTCTCTTCTTAGGCTGTGGGGAAGCACAGACGTCCAGTAATCTTCCAGTCTGAGTACTAATTGGTGACTTGGTGGTGGACCTCTTCTGTTTTTTTTTTTTCATTTAGTTTTTGAATGAGTTAAAATAGGTGAACTTCATTTGTAATATCTGCCTTGCTTTTTACCTTAAAGAAAGTTCTTTACTTTAATCTTGCACATCTTTTTGATCTTGTGTATATCTCTGCATGTACAACTCTTTCATGTAGGCTTTCCACTGCTTTCTTCCAATGCATGGTAAAATAAACTAGTCATATGGGTAGCTAAAGCTGAAAAAAAGTATTTGACTTGCATATTTAAAAACAAAAAAAACCTTAAGTTAACGAACAGTAATACAGCAAAGAATGACAAAAACTAAAAAAAAAAACCTTTACTTTACAGCTGCACAAACATTAGAAAACACTGAGCTGTTATTCATTTAAGATGACTTTTTGAGTTTATGATTGTATAAGCCGTCTCACAGCATGGAAACTTGGCTAAAATAATTTCATCCGATTCCCCCAGGATACTCTATGCTTTGTTTACACACCAGATTTTAAATAGCTCATGTTGTTTTTTAAACTCAGTGTACATTATGGACTCCATCATCTAGCAGACTAAACACTGGGAATTCCTTTGTCACATCTTGTTAGGAATACCATATAAAGAGATGATTTTCAACCTGCTGGATTCCAGCTGTTGAACTACATCTCTCTGTCACCCTGAATTTTGAGGGGGCTCTGGTAGTTCAACATGTGGATTTCCAGAACTTTAGGCTCTGTATGAAATGTCAGTCCGATTTCATAGGATTTATTTTCATTTTTCTTTTTAATAGTGCGTATCCTTGTGCTTGTTGACACCACTGTGAAACAATGTTTTTTAAATATGGACTCTGAGCCAGTTCTTTGTTTTCAAAGCACTACGATCAAGAAACAAATTATATACTGGCGCACGTAGCAATTTGTTCTTTCAAGCAATTAGTTCAGATATATGTGTGCCTCACGCACTTAAGGAAGCAAGTACAGCTACTGAATGTGCAACATTTTTAATATCTTGACGGTAAGCTGTTTGCATCAACTCTTAAAACAGAAAAAGTGCAAGGGTTAAAGGGGAATTTTACTTTTACATTCAATTGTTGTAAGTTAGAGGTCAGCCTGTTCTAACTAAGCAAAGTATCCGTTCATCTTCCTTATTTATTTTTATGGTTTTTGATTTATTGGCCTTATTACTCCACCTCTTCCCAAGCTGCAACTGAACATGCTTTCTGGTTGCCAGGGTCAGTGACCCTGGCAACCATAACACAGACTGACTGTGGCTTTACTTTTAATTGTTAGTCTTATTTGTATTGCTTCTCTTTCTTTACAGGCAAACTCGTATTTATCATTCATTTTGATTTTGAAACTGCTTCCCTTGTTGCTAGGGGCAATTGACTCCTGGCAACCAGATACGTTTAAATGCCAAGCCTGAGAGCTGCAGAACAATAAAAAAGAAACAACTTATTAATTAAAAAATATATAATGAATAGCAAATGCTAATTCTTAGAATACTGCTGTCTACACCATATTTGTTTTTTTTTTGTTTTTTTTGCATCATAAGATACACATGGCTTTGTAGTTCCTGAGAAAGTTCATCTGATGGTGACTTTATTGGAGGAATCTTGTCGTTTGCATAGCATGAATTTAATTGCAGATTCATAAATGTGTGATTCTTATATGTATTGGTAGCCTAAACCACACAACATCACATTTTATTTAGCATTGTCTATACAATCAATCATTTTTATTACAACTTGTATGTGGTGTGTCAAAAAACTATCAGCAACTTGCTATGGATAATCAGTGATATGTTAATGTAAGCACATTATCCATCCCTCACCAGTAAACTCAGTTGTTCTGTATCTGTCAGCAAGCACAGGATTGAAATCATATTTTAGGGCTTCTTGTACAAACTATTCTAGATAAGATAGCTGATCAGAAATTTCTGTTTTTTTTTTTTTGTTGTTTTGATGGTGCAGTGCCAATTGCTGGAACAACTTGCTGTGGGCTAAGAAGGTATGGAATTTAGAACTGTTCTGTTTCTGCAGGCCCTGGGGTTACAGATAAATAGAGAAGATTTATTGCTTCATAGCTCTGTCAGGGCATTCAGATAAGTTGTTAGTGGCTCACTCCAGGGTACAGAATATAAGGCTTAGTATGTGTTGCCAATTCATTTTTACCCTTTAGCACTATTAACCTTATTTTGTTTAGAAAAAAAGCTATAAATTACCATTATTCTTAGTGATAATGATTTTCTATTCATGTCAGATGATTTCTGTTTCTTGTAGAGCTTATGCACTTGGGCAATTAAAAAAATCTTGAAAGAACACACATTAATGCTTCTTAAGATATATATGCCTTTCAGCATACTTGGACAGTATTAATGAACGTAACATGCTGGGATACTGTGCTCCTGAATAGCAAGTAGTTAGATATTAGTATATAGTTTTAGAAGTCTGGGGCTTCATATGTTTTTTTAAGACATACATTAGACTGGGATATTTTTTTTATTTTTTTATTAAGGTCTTGCACAAAAGGCTTTCTATAGTCAACATCCAGGCCTTGTCCATCTCGAGCATCACCACTGAAGTACTATTTCACATATGGTTGTTAATGGATTTGCCATTCGGTGAGCGTTTATACCCACAGAATTGCATGTGTGATCTCATGCGTTTTCCTCTAAGGCAAGAGTGCCCATACTTTACTAATGAGGGGGTCTACTTTTAGTGATGATGTCCCATTATGATCTACATCCATAAAAGCATTGTTAGCATTTTGTTCCATTGAAAGATTACTTAATATTATATTGATTTATGAGCAAATGTATATTGCTATGTTTAACTAACAACTATTTATTATGTAACTTTAATAAATAAACTGTTATAAACATCTTAATGAAAAACATGAAACAGGAGGGTGATTTAGTCAAGCTGTTTGTTGACAGTGTCTTGAGATCTGATCACCAACTAAAGGTCTACTGGTAGATCCCGAATCACCGGCAGGATGGCATATGAATGGCATTGGATTTCTGAAGTTGCCCAAAGTTTCCTTGTGAGGCAACTTTGGGCGACTTCAGAAATCCAAAGCAATTCGTATGCCATCCCACCGGCATTTTGGCGGTGGTAAGGCATTTGGAGAGATTAGTTGCCTGCGGAAGAGAAGATTTGTCGCTGGATGACTAATCTCCCGGTCTGCCACCAGATACAGGGATGTGTAGAAATACTTTTGGATAAATATTTACATTGCATTTTCTATGGAGTAGAACAATGTGCTCCTTTCTGAAAAGAAAAGCCATTACAAAGGTATGCATCCATCGTTGCTTTGGTTCTATTTGATCTTAGTGGCTTTTTCGTGCTTAGAGCAGTCTAAAGGATGTTAGACGTTAGGGTTATCATCATCATCATCATCATAAGATAGGACAGGCAATGAGCTGATGATGTGCAAAATGATTGTGGTAATAGCACCCTTGTAGTGTTATTTTGTTGTAGAAACGGCAATCATCCTGCTCACTTCTCTTTTCTCCTTGTTAAGATAACCCCTGCTGCATAACATCCTTTTACCTTGAACTTTGCACTTAAAAGTACAGGAGTTCAAACAAGCTATATACCTAATGAGCAATTTCAATTTATCTTAGTAGAATAGGTCAACTTACCAATGTTTTGGTGCCTTAAATTGAATTTGCTGTGGCACCCAGTAACCTCTACTCAGGCTATGGGCACATGGAGCTGTAGACTCCGCTACTCTGTCTGCATATTTTTTTGAAGGCTGATATCTGTTCCATGCCCCATTGCAGTCGATCAGAATTAGATCTGCCTGTGTGCGCATCTTTGAGCCTCCACTCTGTTGAGTGTGACTACACACAAGCTGAAATGGGTTAGATGAATGGAGCAGTTGCATGGAGCAGATCCTCTTCTTTCAGCCTACAAAAATATGTCCAAAGACATAGGCTAGGCCAGACCATTGTTACGAAAGTAAATTCCCCACAGGCAGAGAATCTGCTGCCCTGCTGCTCCCCTTGTCTTTCAAACTGAGAGAGGATTTTGGGGCAAAATGTCATGTTTCTGCACAAAAATCCACCAAATTTACTTACACGAAAGTGGAATCAATGCTTCCTGGCAGGTAGAGTTGCCACCTTTTGCAAAAAAAAAATCCTGCTGGTGGGGGCGGGTACAAAAAGGGTGTGTGGTGTGACGTCAAACGGGACGCGGTTGTGCGGCCAGGACAAGAACCGAAGGACAAGGTAAGTTTACAGGGGATTGGGGGCGGGCCGAGGGGGTCTTTTTAAGGGTATCAATTTGCAATACCGGCCCCGGCCTTGGCAGGTGTCTTACCGGCTAGGCCGGTAAAATACCGGCCGGGTGGCAACCCTACTGGCAGGCAGAGCAGGAGCGGAGCATTCGATTCTCTCCACAGGCCAAGACGTCTGGCCGTAGCCTGCTGAATACTGAACACACAAAACATATTCTGCTGCTCAACTGAATCTGTATAAGCAGCTCTGTTCTGCTTGTCCAGTTTTAAACTACATCACACAGATTGGAGCCTAGTGTTACTTAAAGAGGTTGTTCACCTTTAAATTAACTATTAGTATGATGTAGAGAGCGATATTCTTGCAATTGCTTTTCACTTTTTAATATTTGTAGTTTTTGAGTTTATTTAGGTTTTATTGCTAATCTAGTTGCTAGGGTCCAAATTACCCTAGTAACCATGCACTTGATTTGAATTGGAGACTGGAATATAAATAGGAAAGGACCTGAACAGAAAGACGAGCAATACATACATTTGTAGCTTTACAGAGCGCTCATTTCTAGATGGGGTCAGTAACCCCCATTCGAAAGCTGTAAAGAATCAGAAGAAAGGCTAATACTTAAAAAAAAATAAAATATACAAAATAAATAATGATGCCCATTTGAAAAGTTGCTTAAAATTGTCCATTCTATAACATACTAAACATTAACGGATAGCTGAACCACCCCTTTAAATTTTGGACTAACCAGTGATATTAGATTTTCCACAAAAGTATTTTAGGAGTGCTTTGAATGCTGTTATTCTGAGACAGGGATGTGTAATTTGCATTGATTATCTCCAAACCCGAGCTCTGGGACTCTTGGCATAGTTCCACAACAGTGGGAGGACTAGAGAATGAACTTAATGTCTATGTGAATAATACAAGTAAAGTTTGATGGTAATCCTGACTGATTCTTCTCTAGGCATTACCTTTCTCAGTGTAGTGCAGCGCAGTCCTTTTGCTCTTGGGTTAGGGTTAGCTGCTTGCATGCCATGGTATTGTATTAATCACATACCAATTGTGTTTGTTTATAATACAATTGTGTGTTGCTAATTATATTTAAAGGGATACTGTCATGGGAAAAAATTTTTTTTCAAAATGAACCAGTTAATAGTGCTGCTCCAGCAGAATTCTGCACTGAAATCCATTTCTCAAAAGAGCAAACAGATTTTTTTATATTTAATTTTGAAATCTGGCATGGGGCTAGACATTTTGTCAATTTCCCAGTTGCCCCTGGTCATGTGACTTGTGCCTGCACTTTAGGAGAGAAATGCTTTCTGGCAGGCTGCTGTTTTTCCTTCTCAATGTAACTGAAGGAGTCTCAGTGGGACATGGGTTTTTACTATTGAGTGTTGTTCTTAGATCTACCAGGCAGCTGTTATCTTGTGTTAGGGAGCTGTTATCTGGTTACCTTCCCATTGTTCTTTTGTTTGGCTGCTGGGGGGGAAAGGGAGGGGGGTGATATCACTCCAACTTGCAGTACAGCAGTAAAGAGTGATTGAAGTTTATCAGAGCACAAGTCACATGACTTGGGGCAGCTGGGAAATTGGCAATATGTCCAGCCCCATGTCAGATTTCAAAATTGAATATAAAAAAATCAGTCTGCTCTTTTTAGAAATGGATTTAAGTGCAGAATTCTGTTGGAGCAGCACTATTAACTGATTCATTTTGAAAAAAATTTTTTTTTTCCCATGACAGTATCCCTTTAAGTACAATGTCACTGATTAGGGCAGATTCTTAGCTGGATGCATCTTGTATTGCAAATTATTGTGGCATTTTGAGAGGATATGCATAGAGCTGACAGATATACCCCCCATGCACTAAATTATTTTCACCTTCTGTGAGGTGCCATTGGTAACCCTACAGATATGCTTCTCTATTGCACAGATATTTGCTTCTTGCATTTCATTTAAAGGATGTCCACTTTTATACTAATGTCTGAAGATCCTTTGCACCTGAATTACTTTTTCTAATAGGCTTACATTTTTCAGCTTTACTTAGTGTTTCAAAACTATTATAACATTTAAAATGCTCAAACAGTAAGTTTGTAAAACAAGCTAGGCAACTAGAAATCACCAATTGACGTGTAGAGTCCACCTCTACAACTTACTTTATAAAGACTTTTACCATGTCTAATACTTCCCTGGTAATAATATAAATTAAGCATTAGAGTGCAAAATTAAACTAAGCAGCTAGTTACAATAGTTCTAATATACCTTGTGGTTTTGACAAATTCTGAATACAATCATGCGGAAAATACAGTAATTTATTGTTTGGTTGCCTCAAATAATAATCACATCTTGTACTTTTTTATGTAAACCATCACTGCACCTCAAAATGATGAGCTAAGACTTTCTTAGTGCAGTGTGTAATTAGCTATTTATAAAGCAAAACGACTTATTGAAATGGATCCTTCCCAAAGGTCACCTAATGAATTGAGCAGTTACCAACTGCACAAACTCTCTTAAGCTGTCTGTGCACAGGAAAAACAAATATTATAATTCAATGTGCCTTGTGGATTTTTGTAAAATGTTGTAGATTTTTCTTCTAAAACATTCTGAAAAATGTAAAGTGCAAATGAGGTTAGATTCTTGGTGTATTGTTGTATGACAACATACAGGTGGATTTAACTAAATTGAAGCACGCAGTCCCAGATTTGATTCAGGATTTGGCGGAATCCAAGTTTCTGGCCGAACCAAAACCTCAGGTGAATAAAGCTGTTTGGTTTTTTTTTTCCTTGTAGAATTTTCATTTTTTAATGTAGCTAATGTGCATATTCAAATTAGGGTTCAGATTGTGAATGGGATTCTGTTGATTTTTTGTGGAGGATTGTTTGTCTACATTATTCATTAACTGAACATCAGAGTCCAGTGAGACGAATGCTCAAGAACAGTTTTCCAGCAAATAATTTGGTAGGAATTCATGAAACTGGTGCAGTTTTGTAGTTATCCCATATCAACTAATAACCAGCCTGTTGTTATAAGAACGTTTTGACATTGTGCATATCGGAACTGAGGCTTCCTTTTAACCCCCATTGTGTGCCATAGGCAGAGCTTTTGCCTCGCTCTTCTACGCCAGGTATTAACAGACAAATCTGGTCACAAATGCGGTTATTGGTTTCTGGTCAGAATGCCCAATGTGCCATAAGTATTATTTATGCATTTGCCTACTAAATCAGATCTGACTGCTTCCACTGGAATCCAGAAATTGTATTCACTGACCTGTTTGAAGCCAGATGTCTGTTGGGTTTTTTTTTTTGTATAAACCTTTTTAAATCTATTGTCAAAAGAGTTACGTATATGTTGCATGTGGCACGTCATTGGTTTTACAATTCAATACTGTGGTGTATCTTACAGCTCGAGTTTCCATTTGTTTGCATATAGAGGCTCAGTGTCTACTTGATATGTTAACACCAAGTGTAATTGTAATTATTTGTTTTATTAAAATACCGCTTCATCACATCAAGTGTCAAATGCAGAAAGAAGAAAAAAGAAAATGAGGTAGTAAGAGAATGGAAAGGAGAAATAAACTGCTATAGAGATACTTCATGATGGTTGTTAGTGCAGCTAGATAAAAGAGAATCTTTTCATGGGGATGTAAAGAGAGGCTCAATTTTTTAGTATGTGAGGCAGATGGGAACATTTATGAATCCATATGTGATTTCTGGCTGTGCCTTTGGATTATGTGCATGATTTTTTGGGTCAGGTTTTTTTGGATAGTTCATTTCTATTGTCGGCCGGCCAATTTTTAATGGTAAATGTGACAGCATGAATTCTGAATACTAATAAATTTGGTTTATTTTAAACATCATCAGTTAACTTTTTTTTTTTTTTTTAATTAGTGGTCAGCCTAGAATGGGGATCAGAAACCCCTACCTATGGTATGGTGAATTTTTAAATCCCACAACATCTAGGTGGCGTTGTTTTTGTTTTTTTTAAAGACAAACTAAAGGTAAACTTCTTGCTCCTAGGTGTCACTATTTTGTAGTATTTTTACAGTTTTGTTTAAACCCTGCAGTATCTTATTTGATCATTTTTTTTGTTGCATAAATTATATCGGATGACATTTCATTGCAGGTATTTTATGTCATTGCCTCACATACTAAATATTGTATTGTTTGCGCCGTACTATGGTGTAATGAGACACGAGTTTCTGTAACTGTAGATTATAGAGTGAGAACAGTCAATGGGAACATATTTCCTGTCATATGACCAATTAATTACTTTTGAAATGGATCCTTTTGAAAATCTCGTGACATTTTCAGTCAGAAATTCCCAGGGAAAAAAAAATCACTACCACTGTCTCTGCAAATTAGAAACCGTTACCTCATACAGGTATGGATGGGATCCCCTATCTGGAAACCCATTTTAGAGAAAGCTCTGAATTACAGGAAGATTAGCAGTGAAGAATTTAGATTTTTGTCATTTGTCGCTTTGCATTTTATTTGGCATATATGGCCTGTCTGCTTTCTTGTACTCTTGTAATTCTAGCTCAGTTGCACCTCAAGAAAAGTTCTTCTATTATATCTCATCCCTGTATCTTATGCTTTTCCAGAGTACAGGGTTCAGTCCATGTACCATATTGAAATGCCATGGTGCCCCAGGAGCGTAAGTGAAAAAGATAACAGGAGTCTGTAACTTTCTATTTCTGGCACTGTTTCTGGAGTACCATGGCATTTCAATATGGTACATGGAAGAAGAACTTTACTTGGGGTGCAACTGAGCTAGAATTACAAGAGTACAAGAAAGCAGACAGGCCCATATGTGTTTTTTTGACTGCTGCTATGCGTTAGTGGAAAATGGCTGATGCCAAATGCCCCCTGATGACTTGTCACTAATGTTATTTAATGGCAGGGTCCCTTATTTGTTTCATGTTTCCGCTATTTAACCTGTGCCATATAGCCTTTTTTCAATTTCCACTACAAAGCAGCTTGTTTATGCCAGTGCATTTTCATTACTTTGAAACACTTTAATTTTTTGGTGGCACTGTTCCTTTAAAGCCAGCAGGTTAATTTCTATCCAGCATATAAAGACTTACAGGTTTTATGGCAAGGATGTCTGATGTACAGAGAATCTGCAATTCAGCTTTTTTGGGCTAGTAAATGATGTGAGTAAATCATGATTACATCCTGACCCAAGCCAGGGTTGTCTATTACATTTTCTGTATCCATCAATTTATTTCACCTTGAACCACATATTTGTGGGGTGTGTAGATCAGGAGTTTCCTTCTTGAAAATTAGTGTTTTACCTGCTTTGGGATGTGTTTTATGTAGAAATAAGCCTGGCGTCTAGAGACCTGAGTGTGTTTTGACAGATGTTTTTCTACTTTTATTAATACAACGTATCAAGTAACCTTCTAGTTAATCATGAACGAAAGCTGCAGATAGTGAGGCAACGACTTTGTTTGCTTCAGTTCTGTGCATCAGTTTTCTTGGAATGCAGTGCAAGTGTAAACGTGCCTGCGGTATCATACCCACTGCCGTGTCAAAAGACTTTCTGTTGGGACTTCAAATAACTTGTCTGGCCAAATTAAAATCTGGCACAATTCAGCTTCCTGAAGAATGTAAAGCTAGCCATGAATACAGTTTCAGCACTTTGCTCAAGGACTGTGCAGTGTATGGAATAGTGACCCATTGCTTTCATTAGTGCTGAGCTCACTGCTACATAATCCTTGCTTTGTTTTGGGGGGACTGCTATACTCTGCCAGCCTATCTCTTGCTTAATGACAACATTATGGGGAAAGTCTATCACGGCAAAGGAGAAAAAATATTTTCTGTTTACTTAAAGCAGAGTCTATTTACTTTTACATTGCAGCTTGCTTTTAATTGACCTCTGTAAAGGATAACACTTTTTCCTCCTATAGGGCTTTAGCACACAGGGAGATTTAGTCGCCTGGCGACTAATCTCCTCTTCTGCGGGGTGACAATTTTCCCGAACTGCCTTCCACCTGCTATAATGAGAAAACGCCAGCGCCAATGCATTCACGGCGCTTCAATTTCCGAAGTCGCCAGAAGTTTCCTCGTGAGGCAACTTCAGGTGACTTTGCAAATCGAAGTGCCGCGAGGCGTTTTCTTATTATAGCAGGGAGAAGGCAGTTTGGGAGATTGTCACCCCGCAGAAGAGGCGATTCGTCGCCAGGCGACTAAATCTCCCCGAATCTGCCTGTCTGCTAGCTCACATATAGGTTCACGGTTATCCATTCTGCAGTATTTCAGTATAGGTGGAGAATAAAATCAGATGTTATCAGACTATTATTTAGAGTACCCATCTTTATTGCATAGTTCTTCAGTTGAGTTAAAAACAGATACAGGTATGGGATCCGTTATCTGGAAACCCAATATCTAGAAAGCTCTGAATTACGGAAAGTCCATCTCCCATAGACGCCATTATATCCAAATAATCTATTTGTTAGAAAATGATTTCTCTGCAATAATGAAACAGTGCATTGTACCTAATCCAAACTAAGATAGTATTCATCCTTATTGGAAGCAAAACCAGTCTATTGGGTTTATTTATTAAAATCCAAATGTTAAAATCTCAAAAACAATTTTGAGTTTTTTTCACTAGAAAACTCAAATTTACAGAGAAAACAGCTAGATTTTTTTCAGAGGTGTATTATGCTGCGACGCTGCAAAAAGCTCATATCCGAAAATCCGCCATCTCAGACCTGTCGAGGTCCCGTATAAGTGGGAGATGCACCCATCTCAATTTGAAGTTTTTGTGATCTGCTCTGGGTTTAGCCCGAAAATCAGACTTTTTCTGGGTTTTTGGGTAAAAGCAAAAGAGTAATTTGGGTTTTTGCTAAATTTTATTGAGTTTTTCCACAATCAAATTGAGTTTTTTTTATTAATAAATAAGCTAAAATTGGGCATGGGAGTTTGGTCGTGGTTTTTTAAATAAAATCTGAAATACATTATTTTACTAAATAACAACGCCCTAATGAGGGAATGTAATAAAAGTCGGTAACTGAAAAAATATTCAATGTGAAAAGTTGTGCCTCTGTTTGAACAAATTTTCCTTTGAGTGAATTTAATATAGCTTTTGTGAACTTAGAAACTGTTTAGCGACCACTTCCAACAGTAGAAGAAGTTGTTACATTTGCTCCAAAAGATTGCAGCACCTTCAAGCAATTCTTAAAAGTGGGCCATCCGCAATGAACATTCACAATGAGTAATGAAATTCGCAATACAGTTTAAGGAATAGTATTATATTGTGAAATGCAAAATTTTATTCTTATTTGTGCAAATTGTTTTGCCCCATTAATGTTTACATGATTTTCTAGTAGACTTAAGTATGAAGATCCAAATTACAGAAAGATCCCTTATCTGGAAAACCCCAAGCATTTTGGATTACAGGTCTCATACCTCACCTCACTATTATTAGCAAGGAGTTTATATTTTCTTCTTCATTGGGTTTTTGCTGTGTGTATTCCGGTTTCCTCCCACACGCCAAAAACATTAAGGAAGGTTATCCAGCTCTTGATAAAATACAGTAGGCATTATGTGTGCGCGAGCGCTATATCGATTCTGCAAAGCAAAGTGCTGTAGAATATGTCTGTGCTGTACAGATAAAGGATAACTAATGAAAGAGAGGTTATGCTAATAAGAGGTGCACTAGTTCTTCACACATTGAACTATTATTGGACACTCTCTCAGCTGCTGTCTGTAAATCCGTTTAATTGCGTATTTTTGTTTAAAGTATACCGTTACATAATTTGTCTTACAGGGTTTTTTTAAACAGATACTTAAATTGTGCAGTGTGATGCTGTAGTGCTTCCCAGTTAAGTTAATTCTGTGGGTGTTTTTACTCTGGACTGCAACTTTTATCACAAAATGTCTCTGACAAAAGGAGCATGGTTGCAGATGGCTTCTCATCAGTAGCAGTTAACCATGCATATGCCAAACAGGTGCAACTCTTATTCAACATGTGCATGGGAGTCATTTAGGCAACTATTACACCAGTTTGCCAAACTCATGAGCAATTCTGTTGGGTTTTTAAGGGATGTAATCTGTGAAATTCTTCAGGTTTTGCCTCATGAGACATCCTGTGAGTTTTTTTCCTACCTCAAATAAAGTCACAACTCGAATGTTTGCTTATTTATGAAAAAACCTAGAATCAGTGGAATCGGGGAAACTCGAAAACTCTAATTGATCGAGTTATTGGTGGGAAAAAAACACAAATAGCGGCCCGTGTATGGTCACCTTTAGTGTATGTGGGAGTTCATTAGCCTGTCATTTTCATTAAATACTGAATCAGTTACCCTTGCTGGTTCAAATTCCATGCATGACATGGTCATTTGGCCAGTTAAATCACATTTTCTGTTATTGATATAGGTAAGTGCAAGGTCACAGACATCAAATGTGAACAAATCTTCATAAACGTGGTATTACAAAATTCAGTGTAGTGTTTGAAGGGCCAGGTGTCTCTTCCTCTGATGCATCTAAAGAATGGTACCTGTTTGTCTGCTGTATACACATTTGGTGATACTAAATGTATGAAATTATTCAGAAATATGCTGATAGGATATGAACTATAATTAGCCTATATTTGCCCAACATTTGTGTAAGTAAGTGGTTGGCTTCACCAAGTGCTTGCTATTTTTTTTATATATATATATATATATATATATATATATAGATATATATATATATAGATATATATATAGATATATATATATATATATATATATATATAAATGAATTGGTTGTTCTGAAAATTAAACAGTTAAATTATTTTAAAAATTCAGCATATTTTGTTTCCTAAAGAGGTTCTGCACATGTAAGAAAATGCTAAAACTTTTTAAAGGGTAATGAAATGGCTACTTTTGACACAGGCTCTGTAAGGGCTAGTCCACACGGGGAGATAGCGACGCGTTTGCGGTCGCGGCGACAAAGCGCCGCGACAGTCGCCGCGACCGGCGCAGGCGACAGTTTTGTATGGGCGCCTATGTAAAAACGCCTGTGCTAACCACACGAGGCGATGCGCTTTTCAACAGTCGCCTGAAAATGCCTCGCCAGGCTTTTTCAGGCGACTGTTGAAAAGCGCATCGCCTCGTGTGGTTAGCACAGGCGTTTTTACATAGGCACCCATACAAAACTGTCGCCTGCGCCGGTCCCGGCGACTGTCGCGGCGCTTTGTCGCCGCGACCGCAAACGCGTCGCTATCTCCCCGTGTGGAATAGCCCTAAATGTGGTAAAATCTTAGGGGGGTGCCTTAGGCAAAATACAGATGGGTTTGGATTTATTCAACATTCTTCGGAGGATTTTATTCCTCTAAGAGAATGCTTATTAAATTCGACTTGTGTAGAGGATAGTCCATAATGATTGCTTGTGCATAGACATTCTTCCTAGAGGAACACTTCATCTTTGGCTAGCACTTGTAGCTTTATTCTGCTTTCACGGCCATTGCATTTCTTTTCTCATCTGTTCCTGTGCATGCTGTGCTGCGGATGGTTGTGACAGGCTGGTACCAATATAAACAGTGTTTCCAGCTTATGCCAACCTCTTGATATCTGCTGCTCAGTGTGTGGGTGGTATTCTCAGCACTGCAATGAAAAGAGTGGAAGGGCCAGCATCCAGTACCAGTGTGATGAACCTAGGCTGTTGTGCAGAGCTTAAAAAACAAAACAGAAGCAGTGCATTATTTTTCAAACAAATTAGCAGCTAAGTACTAATTTATTTTATACTTGGTTTCTAGTGTGTTAATGTAGTGCTTCACCTCTCTACCCACCATAAGAATTGTATGAACTTTGTTTCATATAGAGGTGCCTTTGTTTGTGTTTTATTTTTTTGTATGGTTTGCTGTTAAGTACTGTTAGTCGCTCTAGAGTGTGCACAGCAAATTATGGAGTAGTGTTTTGTATGCAAACACCTATGAAATGGAAAATTGATTAATATGCTGTTTAAGGGTAAGGCCACACGAGGAGATTCAGGGAGATTTTGTCGCCTGGCGACTAATCGCCTCGTCTTTTGAGCGACTATCTCCCGGAACTGCCTCAGCGTTTTTCCCCATAGGCTACAATGAAAAGTCGCCTGTTTGAGAAATCCTGAATTCTGTGAAAATAATTAATGCTACAAGTTGATCTAGCACATAAACAGTCACTCTGAGTTAGATGCATATAGGCCCTCATAATAATTATAAAATTGCATTATGCCTTCGCACACCTGAGAATCTAAGAACTTAGAGACCATCATGCAGTCATCTGGTTATTTTGCACACATAAAACATCTACGTCGATATTAACTGGGGCAAAAAAGCTATAACTTACATTTAACTCTAATTTCATGTTTTAGATTGGCTTGATATTATAATTAAGTGCAATTAATGATGAATGAAAAATGTCAAGTGGTTGCCACGGATGAGCTTGTAAAAAAAAATGCCAATGTTTGAGGCAATGGAGCGTAAGCAAAAGAATATAAAGAAAAGTAAAAATATAAAGAAACCATTTTATTATGTTTCTATAGTTTATTGAATACAATTATTTTTTTCTTCTTTTTGGTCATGCAGATTTAATTGAAAATATCTATGCTTCAACAGTCGTCAGAAAAGAGCTCAAAGTCACTGAGGCAAACGAGCACAATTTACAGAAAAACCACATCACCGTGTCAAAGAAACGGAGTTGGTTAATCCAGAGTAGCCACAAGTATCCGCAACGGGACGAAAATAATGGCCCAAAGAATCCACTTGACAGTAACCAGATGCAGAACTCTCCCAGCTTTAGAGTTAAACAACAGCAAATGTCGGCCTCTGTGGAAAAACAGAGCTGTAACAGAACCCAAGTGCCTTGCAATGAGGTTGTTCAGCCAACCCCTGCAAACCTCTTAGTGCTGCCCAACTGTGTCATGGACCACAATGAAGAAAATGATGCAGACGATGAAGGAGAAATTTGGTACAATCCCATCCCTGAAGATGATGATCAGTACCCGAACACAGACAAGACTTCTTGCCAGATTGCTACTGTTACACGAAGTGATTTATTGAAAACATCAGGGAGCCCTGGAGGACTTCCACGTTCTGCAGTATGTGTGGGGGATATGATGCAGATGTCTCCTACCAGTGAGATTAATCATACAGATGCCTTACATTCCAATGACTATTGCGTGCAGCTGCACAAGCAGAACCTTACATCTAAAGCTCAAATGGCACTAGCAGAAGAATTGACTCTGGCCCCTAAATCTAATGAATCAGGTATTGTGTTTTTTGTTTCTCTAGCACTGTTTTCCCTCTCTATGATGATATACTAAGTTTTAAGCAACTTTCCATGTGTTTGGTGTTTATTGTAACTAATTGGTGTTGAAAGCAGTATTTTTCTGTTTGTTGGTTCTCATTTTCTGCTACCTTGTCAGAGTCAGAACCATTAGTGCAGAGAATATTAAAAGCCAGACAGGTACTGCTTTTAATAGTAGTTACATTTACACAATTGTCTGTTGGAAAGCTGCTTATAAGTAGCGATCCCCTTTCATCCGTACAGTATATCTCTTTGGCTTTTTATCTCAGCCACCTAAACTGTGGCTGCAATAACATAAAGCATTATTGTGAATGCACACCGAGTTGTTTGCAGTCAAATGAAGTTAAGCTGCTGTTAAATGCAAGGACTATTCTGAACTCGGTGCCGCCTTGAGATAGCCTACACAAACACACCCACCTCAACTTGCCTCATGAATGGAGTGCCCCCTGTTAAAAGTAAAGTGGACATTTTCACATGTAGTTTAGCTGCCTCCTAAAGTGATAACTTAGCTGCTTTCTATTAGAGAAACTTTTTCCAGAATTCAAATTTATGTCTCGCACTCAGGCTAGTTTTGCATGCAAAATGTTACCAGATCTGTATTTGTTTTAAATATTTTTGTTATTTGTTCTCTGCCCCTTTTACATTGAATGGGTCAATTTTGGTGCTGAATTTTCAAGTGGAGGGTGCTTGTCATGCAAATGTTGAATGAATTTTAAGTTGCTGAACATGGATACAACATCTCACAGAGAGAGAGAGAGAGGCTGCTACACACTAAAGCCCAATGTCTTATATTTTTGCCATTGAAACAGACCAAGAGCTAGATAGTGGAAAGGCAGAGGCCCTGGTCTTGAAGGATTTTGTTGCTTGCTGTTTTAATGTAATGGGTTTTGAAGCTGTGCAAATTCCTCACTAAAGCGTTTCTAAAATGTTCTTTATAAAGGACTATTGATTGGGGGTAACTACAGTCAGCTTACTGTTTCATGTTACTAAGCTACAGTACAGCATTTAGTCACTCTGCAGAGGTCCCCTAAAGGCGTCTGTGCTACATCTGGCATCATCTGTTTGCAGTTTTGGGCTAAGCACTCTAGTGAATGGACCCTTATGCACAGCTACAATGTTTCTTATTGTTTACTTGCTACAGACTTTTTTTGGGGGGAGGAAGTGGTCTGCCACACATACATTTTAGTTTGACTCCTTATGGGTCTGTATGGTATGTTTTAATAGTTGAGTCACTGGCTTAAAATGTTAAACTAGTTAACATACAAATTTTACACTGACATGCCTTGTGACAAGCCCAGCTGCCCTAGTTAGGCCGAAACAGAATTGCTTCTGCAATATCCTCCTTCATAGAAGCTCTTAAATCTGATTTGATTATTCTATATTATGCTTGTATTTAAAGTTATAAGAAGTCGGAGTCGGTTCATTTTTGCCGACTCTGACTCCAAATACCCAAAATTGCTATTGTCTCCACAACTCCAACGCCACAGCTCTGGTGACATGCAGAAATTGTTCTGCTATGGGATATCCCCTGTCTTTTTGGTTCACATGCAAGTATTTAAGCTTCAAGGAAGTGATGAGTTTTAAAGCTCTGCAAAGTAGTAGGGTCCAGAAATAACAAACATTAGGCAAGAAAAAGTTAAGCACAAATCATACCCAACTCATTTTGAACAAGAGGGGTATACTGCTCCTTTAATGGGAAGTAGTAGGTAGATGTATATTACTTATCCGAGGGTTATATATTGCTTATATTTGCATCAATAGTAGCAGATCTTGTAGCATGTTTGGGGGTTAGTTGTGCATTTCTTTTAGGAGATCAATTCTATGATAATTTATTCATAGCATCAGCCGATCCTGAGAACTTTTGAGGCTGTTTAGAATTCTGCTCAGGCCATGCCTCAGTGGAGCTTACAATCAAGTGTTAATATCATCAGAAGCCACTGACTGTGTTTATGGAGTGTGGCAGGATACCCAAGCAAATGCATGCAGACACTTGGAAATCACTCTTGTTAAATGCAGGACCTGTGTTTAAGAAATAAATAACAGCCTTTGAGCAATAAAATATTTGTAGTATCTATTAAACCTTATATTGTCATAGGTCTGTTTTATAGGAGCATCAGACATTCCAGGGGCCTAGTAGCCAGCTCTATCATATTGGGAGTCTTGGTAGTTTTCTTTCTGACTAAAGCATCTCTTCACCTGCCCATGCCTTGACATATGTGAGCATTGTCATGTGCATGACCTGAATAGAAATATCAGTAATAAAAACTAGAATTAATAATACATTTGACGCATTACGGAACATTTGTTTTAGATGGAGGCAGTGACCCCATTTGAAAGTTGGAAAGAGTCAAAAGAAAAAGGCAAATAATTCAAATAAACTATAAAAAACAAATAATGGAGACCAACTGAAAAGTTGTTTATAACTGGTCATTCTATAACATACTAAAAGTTAACATAAAGGTGAGCCACCCCTTTAAATGGTACTGTATTGCCTGGAGAGTTTGAGAACAAAATTGCACTTAAGATAATGCTAATCTGTAGCTGTGCTAGAAAGAGACTGACTCTAAAATAGCAATTTCTCTTTCACAAAAGAGCATGTTTGTCCTATGAATGGCTATTAAATTACTAAATGTAATTGTAAAGCATTCTATATCTGAAAAGAGCTAAACCAGAAATGCAACAGAGAAAGTAATGTCTGTGTTTGTGTTTAGTTTTACCTTAACGTTAGTGGCTTGAAGTCTTATGGCTTCTTCTGTCACTGAAAAATACAACTGGAAATGCTTTCTCCCCCCCCCCCCCGGGTTATTTGTATTTTATTCTGGAGCAAAGGCACAAGTTAGGAATACTTAGGTGGGACCTGCACCCTGAATATTTCACCGTCTATATGTCGGAAGTACGGTAGTTCAGGGCTGTGAGTTGTTTGCCCTGGTCTGTAAGTGCAGGGGCAGCAGTTTGCACATTTATACGCAATATGCTTTGAAAAGAGAACATACTGGTGTTAAGGTAAATATTCCACTGGAATAATGTGTTTACATTTCTTATTGTTATGAAAGCCCACATGCTCCGAAACAGAAGGTCCTTGTAGGCACTGTTCCTTTTATGGGCAAACAGGAGGGGATCTGACTAGAAGGAATCTTGCTAGGGGGATCTCTGACAAATAGCTCCACATTAGCGGGGCCCCTGAATGCCATGAATTACTTAGTGCAGGAGTCATTCAGGTTTGTTCTCCAAGTCCTTGCATTTACCTCCCTATGAGTGAAGCTTTGTCCAGTTCTATCAAATGCTGCACTTGTGATCGGTCTCTGCCAGAGCTTCACAGCAGGCGGTCTGTAAATAGGCTGCCTCAGTTGTAAAAGGAAGAAGGGGGGTGCATGAATAACATGACATCTGTTCACTTTGTGAACACAGCTTTGTAGACTATCCATGATATCTGCACCAATATAGTTGTGGTATGCCGATCATTTCTTGTCTATGCAAATTTATAATGCTTTAAAATGAAGTTCTGCGGATAGTGGTAGTCACTTTTCAGTTGCTCTCCTATTTTTTATTATCTATGTAAATTATTTCAACCGTCTGGCTCTGGACTATTGCTTTTTCTTTTTGTAATGCCATAAAGTGAACGTATTTTTATTTTATTCACATTTATCTGATTGTTGAGCTGCAGTTACAATATATTTTGCCTACAGTGCAGAGACATGCAAATGGGGCCCACGCCCCTACCAAAACTGTCAGCCACCATGGCTTTGTAGATAAAATATAGCTTCCAAAGCAAACTCAGTATTTGCCAGGGTAACATTATAAGCATTACTAAAAGTAGAAGATCCTGGTGTAGGTATAGATTCGGGTCGGTGGTTCTGCGGGTCGCAGGTCGGACCGCGGGTCTCCTCAATATCGATTTTTACTCCTTTTTTCTGACCATGTCTACTTCCGATGATGTCACTTCCAGTTTACAATGACAGCACTTCCTGTTTTACTCCATTTTTTCTAATCACGCCTACTTCTGATGATGGCACATCCGGTTTACATTGACAGCACTTCCTGATTCTTGATAGTCAGCAGGTCGCGGGTTGCAGATAAGGTACTTGCGGGTTGGGTAGTGGGTCCAAGCAGTTTAGAATGCGGGTCTGGTTTGCCAATTGCAGGTTGCGGGTACGGGTCGGGTATGGGTTCCAAAAAATGGACCCATGCAGGACTCTGCCTTGAAGGCAGATGTTAGGCCAGGTTAGAGAGAGATCTTACCAAAGTCTTCTCCAGCATGGGCGACAAAACATCAGAAATACATATGGATTGAAATCAAAGGGAATTCCCACTGGTAAAACATTTTATTAGCATAATCCTGCTAAAATGTAGGATTAGGCAATTTGGCACAATTTTATGTTTCAAATGTTTCACATTGACTGCCATCCAGTGGTATATTTTGTGATGTTTTGTTGTCCTTGCTGGAAAGGATTTACAACAGGTAGCAGGGCACTGTTGCTAGTCACCCGTGAGCAAATATTGCAGAGAAGGATTGTTTGAATTCTGATGAAAGAACCCCAGACAGACAGATTCATTTTGACCTTCAGACACAAGCAACAGAGGTGTCAACTCACTGCATCCATTAACAACTAAATGAAAGTGGGCTCTATTGTAGGAGACCAAAATAACACATTGAGAAACTTAAGAAAACCAGGTTGGATTTGCCAAAACCAACATAAACTGGCCAAGATCCTCCTAAGAGAATGTCCTGGGCACAGACAAAAAGCATCCTAAAATTAGGTGAATACCAATATTGAACCCAGTGTCAGAAAGCTGGTGGTCTCTGTTGAAGATCATGGGTCTTCCAGCAGGACGATGCTGGACTGTTCAGAAGTGGCCAGATATAAATGCATTTGTAAACTGCCGTTGGGAGATGGTGTCCTTCAGATATGAAAGAACTGGAATTAAGAGTGCTCCAACCTGTCAACTTCAAACTTGTTTTGCTGTAATTTTGGAGGTAATTTATGATGTATTTTTGGCCACAACAGTATAACGCTTTTTTCCCATGTTTTGTTTAACAACATTCAGTTGGAGGCATTTTAAACATTCATGACACTGCCAGAAATACAGGTATTCTTCAGCGTATCCCCAATACTAGTTATGTAGTAGGCCACCTTCTAAAGGTCACGCCGCAAAGACCCAGGATTCATCAAACATAAAGTATGAAGGAAGCCACGAAACGCAGAACAATGCTGCTATTTTTTCATTGTGCAATAAAAATATCAGCATAGGTCTACGTTTTGTGGCTTCCTTCATACTTTATGCTTGTTTCATTACACATTTTGCATCTGCCAGTAAAGTAGCATCTTTTTAGATCTCCATAAGTATATTGTCATTTGCAGAATTCATCTGTGTGTTTTTGTATCCAGAGAAGTAAAAGGAACAAAGTAATTTATACAGAGGGGTTCAGATAAGGGGCTCGGTACAATGAAAAACATGGAGTGGTAAGAGTTAATGTCATATATTGGAAAGGAAAGGTTTGCAGAATAGCTTGACTGTGCAGTAAGATAAAATCTCTGAAACCTTTAGTAAGTCTGGTGAGTACTTCTCAGGTGACTGCAGTGAGTGTGCTATAAAAACAAGAAAATAAGGGATTATCTGCATTTTTTTTCAGTACAAGACAAAAACTGTAAGATATGTGAAGCTGGATAGTAATGGTGTGTGTGTGTGTTTTTTTTCTTTTCTTAGAGACAGACTCTCATGTCTCTGCCTGTGGTTGTCTACAGAAGCAGTTATCCGTCAGAAATGGAATGAAGATGTTTGCTATTGCAGTGTTATCTCTCTTTCAACATTAGTCAGTCACTAAAATATGTAGTAAATGGTTTCATGTTTTACTGTAGGAAATTCACAATTGTAGTAGTAATAGGCAATTTAACATGGTTCTTTAGATCAACCACTAAACCAAGATGGCAATTTTTGGCTCGGAACCATACTGTTTGCTTATCCATAGTCTTTTGAGGGTTTTCATTGCTGCAGGGATCCTATAGCTTGAGTACACTTCAAGACAGTCTCATGCTCTAACTGCATTTAAGACTTCAACTATAATCTACATATGGTCATCCTGAAGAAGCCAAAATGCTTGAACTTTCATCATAAGGACTAGTAAAATATTTTCCTTACACTTAAAGGAGAAGGAAAGTAATTTATACTTGGGGGTATACTTGGGGGTCCAAGTGATTGTATTTACTTACATGACACTCCAGACAGTTCTCCTATGAGCAGAAAACTGCACCAGCCCCGGGTTCTTCCAGCAAATACCACAAAGCGATAATCTTCCTGGTTCTTCCTTCAGCTCGAGGCTGCGGTTGCACAGTAGAGTGAAAAGCCGAATGAACAAAAAAGCTGGCTATGTCATTCTACTGCGCATGCATCTGTCCCATGAAATTTGAAAAGTAGATCGATCCGTGGTGCTCACTGACATAAACCCTGGCTGGTGCAGTTTTCTGCTGATAGGAGCACCAGCCCGAGGTGTCATGTAAGTAAATACAATCACTTGGAGGTGCCTAGCTTTTGGCACCCCCAAGTATAAATTACTTTCCTTCTCCTTTAAGGGCAAGCACACCAGGAGATTAATCGCCAGCGATAAATCACCGCTTCTGCAAGCGACTAATCTCTTGTAAAAACTTTCCCATAGGCAATAATGTAAATAGTTGGTGGTAAAACTCACGCGTGTTTCCACTTGAGGCAACTTCAAGCAATTTTGGGAGACTGAAGTGACACATGGGTTTTACCATCGGCAATTCACATTATCACATATTCACATATTTAGGTAAGGTCACACTGGACGTTTCAAGGAGATTTAGTCGTCTGGCGACTAATCGCCTCGTCTTTACGGCGACCAATCTCCCCGAACGCCTTCCCTCACTCTTGCACCGGCGCTAAGCACACATAACAATTCGTTTTCCGAAGTTGCCGAAACTTTGGGCGACTTTGGAAAACGAATCGCTGCGTGTGCTTAGTGCCGGCGATTTTTCATTTTAGCCAGCGCAAGAGTGAGGGAAGGTGTTCGGGGAGATTGGTCGCCCCGGGCGACTAAATCTCCCCAAATCGCCAGGTGTGCCCTTACCCTAAAAGGCAACAATCACTGGGGGGGAAGCAAACTATAGGCACCCCTTCCCCCAGTGTTTGTATTCACTTATCTCATACCCTGGGCCGGTACTCCTATCAAAAGAAAACTGTCCTGGCTAGGTACTGCCTTCTAGCACCACAGAGCAATTCTCTTCCTGCTTAGTGTGTGTGCACATGTGCAGTAGAGTGAAAAGCTGAATTGTAAAAGAAAAGCCATCTTTTCACTCTACTGTGCATGTGGAAGAAAAAAGAAGTGTAAGAAGAGGATCTATCTGCAGTACTCGCTGAGTAGGCCTCTGGGCCAAGGTAGTTTTCTGCTAGCAGAAGCACAGGCCTGCTAAGTCATAAAAATCACTATGGAGAGCCTAACTTTTGGCTATATATAATTTTTTTTTTCTCTTTAGAACAAATTTTTTGGTGGACTGGCCTGTCATTGGGAGATGAGTTGTTAATAACGGCTTGCCTCAGAAATCCCAGCTCACGCATCTCCATTCTTTATGGTCTGGCAATGCTGTTAAGCTGAGCGATGAAGTTGTTGTAGTTTTGCCGTTAACTTGTGAGGCAGAATTGGAAAAGACCAAATGGTCTGTTCATATAGGAATCGGCCAAGTGGTAAACCTGTTTTGTGGCTGTCTAGTATGAAAAATAGGAACACATTGAGAAGAACTTTAAAATGAGTGATTTGGTTAAATTTTACATCTTTACTGCACAGCCAATTATACTGGCAGTGCTAAGGAAGATTGGGCAAAGGGAAAGCGTGATGCAGTTCTTATGCTGAGCACCCACCTAATGATCAGGGGTCAAAGTTCTAATGGCCGCTTTTCTGAATTGCCTGTCTTATACAAAACTAAACAACAAAGAGTAGTTAAAATGACTGATTTGTGCTTGGACATCCATATGCTTCTGTTTGTGTGTTACTAATGACCTCTTGCAATGTGTTATTTTGTCTTATTTCTCACAGGCTGTAATACTAAGCTGCAACGTTTGTTATACTAAAATCCAAATAAGCTTTTTGCAAAGGGTGAGCAGGTGGTATACTCTAAGATTACATCCTCTACCACAGTGATCCCCAACCAGTAGCTCGTGAGCAACATGTTGCTCTCCAACCCCTTTGATGTTGCTCCGAGTGGCCTCAAAGCAGGGGCTTATTTCTAAATTCCAGGCTTGGAGGCAAGTTTTGGTTGTAAAAAAACCAGTGTACTGCCAAATAGAGCCTCAATGTAGGCTGACAATCCACAAAGGGGCTGCCAAATGGCCAATCACAGCACTTATTTGGCACCACAAGAACATTTTTCATGCTAGTGTTGCTCCCCAACTCCTTTTACTTATGAATGTTGCTCATGGGTTCAAAAGGTTGGGGATCCCTGCTCTACCAGAACACTGGGAATAAAATGGGTCAGTTGGGGGAGAATAATAAATACACACCTCCCCAACCTCTACAGTTCTAAATACTCGTTTTTACTAATGCCAATAGGACAGCACACAGTCCTAACAGCTTCTGTATTAAAATTTCTTTTATGCATTTGATGTGTGGGGGCAGAGCGAAGACGGGTGATGCGCTCAGTTAAAATGATCTGGGGAGAAAACTGGATGGCCCATTGCCCAGATGACAGATAAGGGTTTGTAACTTCCTAGCAAGTGTCCGCTCTTGATGGGAGGAAGGTTGACAGATGCAGTAGGATTAATTAAAAGGGTTTCTTCATCTTACATTAGATATAATATAGAACCTCTATAGTTTTTTAGATGGGCCTTTCAAGAAAATGAATATCTAAATGAACAAGCTCCCATTACACTTACAAATGTATTAGTGTCATGTGTATACCAATTTGTCTGAGTATTCCCTGTACTTTTTTTCAAAACAATTAATGTTTTGCTGGTAGCTAAGCTGACCGTATAAGCAGTTCTAGGTTGGTTATTCACATGTAGTGCTGTAGCCTGGCTTTAATTGAGTGTGGCTGTGTACTTCATTGTTGCAAGCGGTTACATTAAAATTCAGTTAATGCATTTCCGGATATTTCCTACACAAGAGTCCACTTAACCATGGTCACATGGAAACATCCTATCATACAAACATTAACTTTAGATATTTTCTTGTTTGTAAACGGGTTAAAGAAGATATTTATATTTATCCCCCCCCCTCCCGCCATATAAATACTGATTATTTTTTATTTTCTTTAAGGTACTGGTGTCCAGAGCCCCATCAAGGCCATTTCTTCTACAGCAGCAGAATTTTCGCCTCCATCTAGTCCAAACCCTTCCAAAAAGGGGGGAAGTATTAATTGGTCATTTCCCGATAAAATTAAATCCCCAAGGACTGTCAGGAAGCTGTCCATGAAGATGAAGAAGCTACCAGAACTTAGCAGAAAGAGGAGCATCAAAGGGACATCAAATGCAGACCATGCCCCTTCTGCGTCAAAAAGTAACTGCCAAAATATAAGCCGTACAGCATCCTTATCTTCCTCGGGAAACGCAACAGCTGCTGCCAGTAGGAATGTCATTAGCCGATACCACCTTGATAGCAGTGTGTCATCCCAGCAAAGCTACAAGAAGAAAAGCTCTGGGAGCTCCAAATCCTCAAGCAAAGGGGGATACCTCAGCGATGGTGACTCCCCTGAGCTTATAGCAAAGTCAGGTAAACACGGAGCAGACAATAGGGCCACAAAGGGAAAAGAAGCACTTGCAGGCGGTAACACAAAACCTGACATAGACATTGATGCATTTCGGCATTATAGCTTTTCGGATCAGCCGAAGTGTTTTCAGTATATATCAGGACTCATGAGTCTTCATTTTTATGGAGCAGAGGATTTGAAACCTCCAAGAATAGACTCGAAAGATGTATTTTGCGCAATCCAGGTTGATTCAGTAAATAAAGCAAGAACTGCTCTTCTTACATGCAGGACAGCTTTCTTAGATATGGATCACACGTTTAACATTGAACTTGAAAATGCACAGCACTTAAAGCTAGTCGTGTTTAGTTGGGATCCAGCACCTCGTAAAAACAGAGTTTGCTGCCATGGAACTGTTGTGCTCCCTGCACTTTTTAGAGTGACAAAGACACATCAGCTAGCTGTTAAACTGGAGCCCAGAGGGCTCATCTATGTGAAGCTGAATTTGATGGAACAATGGGAAAATTCCTTGGACCGCCCAGGAGTGGATCGGGAGCCTGTTGTATTTGGTGTCGAGGCTAAAAAAGTTGTTGATAAAGAAAATGCTGGGCTCATGGTACCGCTGCTGATGGACAAGTGCATTAAAGAGATTGAACAGAGGGGATGCCAGGTAATATATGATCTCTTGCTGTCTCTCTTACTCTTATTTACAGTTCCCTATATTCTATGACTCTTTGGCCATCTTGGGTTCCCTTAGCTCTGGCTCAGCATCTTTGTGGATCTGCTTAATATGTACCATCCATAGGTGTTAGACCCTAATGCATTGGGTTAAAAACAATACTGTACAAGTGGCTCCACAGACATAGAAATGCTCAACTAACTGTTTGATAATAGTAGCTGCAGACGGGCTAATTATAGAAGATGGCCTGCATGTTATCAAAAACAGACACAGGTATGGCATCCATTATCCAGAAAGCTCCAAAATACAGAATGCCTGTCTCCCGTAGACTCAATTTTTCTAGATAATCCAAATTTTAAATAAATATTCCCTTTTTCTCTGTAATAATAAAACATTACCTTGTACTTGATCCATGCTAATATATAATTAATTCTTATTGGAAGCAAAACCTATCTATTGGTTCTTTTTAATATTGCCATGATTTTCTAGTAGACATAAGGTATGAAGATCCAAATTACGGAAAGATCCGTTATCCAGGGTACCTCCGGTCCCAAGCATTCTAGAGAACAGGTCCCTTACCTGTGTATGCAAAATAATAGGACTCCTGCTGTCGCCAAAACACATGCACCAAGACAGAAGCATTTAAAGGGGTTGTTCACTATACACTTTTTTCAGTTCAGTTGTTTTCAGATTGTTACCCAGAAATAGACTTTTTTTTCTCTATTGTATCAATTCTAACAGCTGCCTGTAATGCAATTCAGGGATGTTGCTCAGCAGGTTCAAAGATAAGAAATGTATTAACTAATGTATCAATTTAGAACAGTTTACAGGGTTGGCGACCCCCCCCCCCTCCCAGAGCTGCTTTAGCATGTAAAAAATGACACTTTACACTTCAATTTTAGAAAAATAGAAAATATAATGTAATTGGAAAAAGTTATTATTTCTGGTGATCTATCTGAAAACAACTGGTTGAAGGTGAGAAACCCCTTTAAAGGGAGGGATAAGAGGTGGCAGGCAGTGATGGGGGAAAAAAGGGAAAGCTGCTTAGTGACAATGCTGCTTGTAAATGAGATTTAGTTCTGTAGAGCATATTTCAAGGAGGGATTAGCTACCTTTTAAATGCATGTGATTCATTTAAATGAGGAGCATGTTTCATAAACTGAAAGCACTTTCTACCTCCTTTTCGAAGTTACTTTGCATGGGGGCTCACACTGGGCAAATTTACACCTATGCAGCAAACCAGAGCAATTTACTTGTTCAGGTGAGGTACTTACTCAGATTAGCTTATTTGATCCATATAAAAATAAATGAGTGATCACAATGCCTTGGCTTATTTGCCTTTCTGTTGAACACTACAGACAAGGGACCCGTGTTGTTTTGTGCATGTTATTAATTATGATTCTTCATTTAACACGTGCCAGGTGTGGATGGTAAATGACAAACAGTGACAGTGTATGCAAATATTTGCACATCTTGTGAACAGATGTCTGTTTGTTTGATTCTGAACCTTTTGGCATGTGTTCCTTAGTTACCAGATGGCACATGTGTCTTTCTCTTGATATGTGATTGAGAGCTCTGTGGGCTCAAAGTCCATATAAACATCTGCAATGTTTCAAACCTGTGTTTTTATTTATTTTTAGTTTGTGTGTTGTAGCCAAGTATGGGTTAGCTATAATGCTGCTCGGGATAAAGTAAGAAAAATCACAGAGACAGGATGTTTACAGAAGCATAATGAGAACAACATTTCATTTTATTTGAGAAAGGGATATTTCATGTCTAACGAATAAATGGTGGAAAGAAACTTTCATCAGCTGCTATAACCAGGCCAAAACTGTAAGCACAAAGGCCATGTGCAATGGTCAGTTCAGTGATGTCACTTGATTGATGAGTCCTGCGCGGGTCCATTTTTTGGAACCTGTACCCGACCTGTTCCTGCAATCGGCAACCTGGACCCGCATTCTTACCCGCTTGGACCCGCTACCCGACCCGCAAGTACCTTATCCGCAACCCGGACCCACTGACCATCAAAAATCAAGACGTGCTGTCATTGTAAACTGGAAGTGACATCATCAGACGTAGGCGTGATCAGAAAAAAAAGAGTAAACCAGTAAGTGCTGTCATTTTAAACCGGAAGTGACCTCATCGGAAGTAGGCGTGGTCAGAAAAAAGGAGTAAAAATCGCTATTGAGAAGACCCGAAGTCTGAACCGCCGACCCACGTCTATACCCGTACTTGGAACTTCCACCCGCAACCCGCAGGGTACCACAGGTTTTTGAGGGTAACCCGCAGGAACCCGACCCGCTGCAGGACTCTACTCTGCGAAACCTGTATTTAAATACTGGGTGTGCTCTCAGTTCTATTACCTAAAATAGTTGGTGTGTGTTCTTATGCCTTTATTTTGGCCATGGAACTTTTCGGTCCTACGGATGATGATGGATCCTTCTACCAGAGGAAAGGCCTTTGAAAAGGGTAGTGTTATGCTTCACATGTACACACTTGTAAATATAAATATTAGGGAAGTATAACATCAAGAATTGAAAGGAATGACACTAATAGCTCTCCAGTGGAAAAAAAAAAGTTGCATTTCATCTTCATGTAGATCCGCATGCAAGTTCAACTACAAAGGAAGAAATGAGAATTTTACTTATATGGGGTCTTATGACCACCATGGCCCCCTTCAGGGCGACTCTGACTTCAGATACACAAGATTACTTCCAACTTCACAGCTCTGAATTATTGGCTTCTTCCAACTCTTTCCAGCTTTCAAATAGGGGTCACTGACCCCATCTAAAAACAAATGCTCTCTAAGGCAACACATTTATTCTTATTGCTACTTTTCATCTATTCTCTTTTTATTCATGTAATCTCCTATTCATATTACACTCTCTTATTCAAATCAAGTAGTTTGAGACCCTAGCAACAAGATTGCTGAAATTGCAAACTGAAGAGCTGATGAATAAAAAGCTTAATAACTTAAAAACCACAAATAATACAAAATGTTAGCTAACTAAAAGTTAGCTCAAAATGAATGCTCCCGTTAACATATATTATTGCAGGGGTGACAGCCCACCATTTGTTCTCTTTACCCTATAATCACACATTAACAAGCTGTTTCATTATTGGTCACATATTGATCCCTACTCCATTTTAGTAAAACCGTTTACCGTCTATAACACAACCCCACGTTTGCCTAATACACGTACTCCATTATGCTTGGAGTTTAGTGGCATTTATTTTGTATATTGGCTTGTAAGATTAACATTAGGATAAAGACTTGCTATAGTTTAAATGGATAACAAAGGGCTGTTGTATAGAGCTGCAGGCAGAACACCGTTTAGAGGGTCTAGCTGGAAAAGTAGTATAAGCACAGAATAGATTAGCAGGCCCATTTCCGTTAAATTATGTACTAGACACACTGTAGGTTACCCTATGTCCAGGTATGGGACCTGTTATCCAGCTCGGGACCTGGAGTTTTCCGGATAATTTGGAACTTCGTACCAAAAGTCTACTAGAAAATCATGTAAACTTTAAATAAACCCAATAGGCTGATTTTGCTTCCAATAAGGATTAATTATATCTTAGTTTGGATCAAGTACAAGGTACTGTTTTATTATTACATAGAAAAAGGGAATCCTTTTTAAATATTTGGATTATTTGGTTATATTGGTGTCTATGGGAGATGGGTTTTCAGTAATTCGGAGCTTTCTGGATAATGGGTTTCCAGATAACTGATCCTATACCTGTACTATGTAATTGAGCTGCAAGATAAAAAAAAAAATAGCACTTCACACAGAAAAGAGAGAAAAAAATCAAGATTTCTGAGGTTTGTGTAAATTCATCCATTATATCCTCAAAACTACACCTGTTCCATGGCAATACTCTTAGTGGACAGTATCGGCATTTTCTCTGCAGCAGAGTGTACCATAAGCCTTAAGCTGGCCATAGACAAAATCTTCGTTTCGTATGATTTCTGATGATATCAATGGGTGTCACTACTATTTGTCGGACATAAGTTTCATATGATTGCCGTCTGTCACTTAATGGCCAGAACATCGTCTGATTTGTTATTTTTACTATTTTTTTTTTAATCTGAATAGTTCGTGGTAGGTTGGGAGATTACACCGCACGATCGTTTATCCAACATAAGGCTACATCTGCACATCTATGGCCAACTTTAGGCCCATCAGGCATATTTTCCACCAGTGTATCTGCACTTCCTTCTGTCCCAGCATCACTGACTTGGCAGACGCAGCTGGGCAGAATGTATATTTTCATGTCGTTTCTTCACCTTTCTTCAATTTCAACCAGTAGAGAAAAAGGCCTGGTGGCCTGAGGCTGCATGTGGTCACTGGGCCACCAGTTGGGATTCCTAACAATTGTGTACACAATTCTTTCTGTTGCTTGTATTCATCTATAATACATATCATTTTAGCATACCGTTTTGCATATTTATTTTTTTGGAAAATCAGAAAGGTTGTTTATTTGCTATTGTGCTATAATAGCATTCTACCATGCTTCCTCTGCATTGCAGGTTGTGGGATTGTATCGTTTGTGTGGTTCTGCTGCTGTGAAGAAAGAACTTCGGGAGGCTTTTGAAAGAGACAGCAAATCTGTTGGCCTGTGTGAGTCCCAGTATCCAGATATCAATGTTATAACAGGTAACTGCTGCAACTATCTCAACTAGCTAAATGTACTGTAACAATTTTCCTGGAATTTATAATTTTTTTATAATATAGTATAACCTCAATTTTAAATCCCCTGATTGTTTTTTTTTTTTTTTTTGCTAGAAGATAAGTCTGATATAAGCTATGATTTCATCATTGTTCTCCTGCTTTTTACAATACTTTATCCTTCACTGTTTCCATCCATTAATGCCCAAGAGGCTTTAGCTGCTTAGGCTATTGAGCGCTCAATTATATATTTTATTGCTTTACTTCCTTACATTATTGAACACTCATTTCTTAGAAGTACTTCAACACTATTTTTGTGTCCTTGCATAGGTCTGTCTCCAAAATACTTTGTTGCTCACTGCTTTATTTTTATGACTTCAATAATAAGTAAAGTATAACATTATTATGAACCACATATTCCATGTTCCTAAAGGATGCAGAAAAAAATTGTACATATTTTAAAAATTGCAAAACAAAAAAAAAATAATAGTGCTGCCTATATAATAGTAACAATTTATTTTAAGGTAAATAACTCCTTAAAATCATTTTTAGAAATAATATGGCAGTACGACTGCCCATCTTTGGGTTGTTTTTTTCCATATATTTTCCTTTCCTTACAACCATGTATCTAAAGCCATGTTTGTTATTTTTTCTCATCAATGCTTTTGTGGGTTTTTTTTTTTTTTTTTTTTTTAAGATCACTATTGAGATTTATGAGCTACTGAGGACTGCCTGAAATGTGGTTGTTGTTAATTTCCTCCATGCATTTAAAATAATGTAATAAGAGATATAATTTCAACTAAAGTGGATGTGCGGAGTGTTTTTCTTGCAGCTGTATATGTTCATAGCTTGCTCTAGATTTCATGTGCAGGAATGCTCCAGTGGGTGAATACAAAGTCCGCTTTTGGTTTTGGTATGGGGTTCATAGCTCTGGTGTTGCATCATGTCTGCTTTCATCCATGTGAATTTGATTGTAAGTAAAGCATGTCATACACTTAACAGCTCACTGACTCCGAAAAATGAGGAATTAATGAAGTGGATACCACTTTTCGCTTGCTGTCTAAATTTATTTGGCGCACAGAGTAGTTGTGGGGAGGCGAGTGTAGAAGTGACCTGGCAGTGAGGATCGAAGAAGCTTAAATACGTAAAATAACCATGACCTCTAACAGGGCAAATTTAGCAGAGGTCTGCACAAAGGATTACCAGGAGGCATAGGTCATTCTGGGAATCTTAACCTGCTTCTTTAGCAAGGGATTTACATGGCAAAAGTCGTATTTTTATTTATTTTTTTTAACGGTTTTATTTTGCATTTTATAACAATAAACAAACAAACATTACATTGTTCATGGTTCCATCTTATTGCAGTTATCACAGTACAGCATAAGCATATAATATGTTTGAGTCCTATGCATTCATATACATTTTGATTCAGTTATGATTCTGTATCTGTTACCCCTAGACCACTTGAACAAGTAGTATGAATAGCTATGCCACTGCCAGCTTGTCATCTCTGACATTAAGGCTCCTCTGTGGCTTCCAGCCAGTCTCGCCACACCAGATCATATTTTTGGGGACAACCCCTTGCAGTGTAGGTGAATTGTATAAGGGGAGTGTTGTTTTTAGCAAGTTCAACCAGCCATTAAATGTGGGTGATTGGGGGGACATCCAATTTAGAAGGGTACATTTCCTGGCATAGAATAGTAGTGTACAAAAAAAGTATCCTCGTGGCTGCCCTTTTGGTGACCTCATCTATTACACCAATAATGCATACCTTAGGGGTTATAAGTTTAGGTGGTGCTATTTTATCCTGAATGTAGTTGAGAACCTGGGACCAGAAGGCTAGGATTGGGGGGGCATGACCAGATGAGGTATAGATAATATGCCTCTGAGGCCCTACACTTGGGACACTGTGTTGAGTCGAGTCTGTTCATATGGAACAGCCTAGTTGGGGTTAAGTGGAGTCTATGTAGGATTTTGAATTGGATCAGTCTATCTGGTTGAGCGGAGGTAGTCATAGGCCCTGTCAGTTGTCCCAGTCCCCATCCTCCAGCTCTGGGATGTCTCTACTCAAGGCCACTGTGTTAAATGGAGGTTTAATGGTAGCTAGGAGAAGTGATTATAGCCTGGTGACAAGTTTCTATCTTAGAGGTTGTAGGGTTCATAGTCTTCCCTTGAAATTGGGTATTGGTGGCTTGTCTCAGCTGGAAATAGGAGAACCAGGGGAGAGGCTCCTGGATTTGGACATGTTTATTTTCGGTCCTGGGGCGAACCACTCCATCCTTAACCAAGTCCCCCTCAAAAGTCATTTTTAATAGAGATTGAAGAATGGAAGAGCTTGCTTTGTGCGTCACTTGTTTAGTAACGTAAATTCTTACAAATTGAGTAATTTTCCATGAAATGCAATTGCATCATTTACGTACAGTGTAGATTTAAAATAAATTCCTCCATAGTTATATCTGAGAGGTGTACAGGTATTTCTAAGCCTTGGTATTTCTAAGCCTTATGTGGGTAATGTCATTTAAACTGCACAATGTCTTATGTGGTTTCAAAACTGTGGGGCTGGTGGCCCAGACTAAAGGCCAATTATTATGATGATGCCTGTTTGTTCTACTGGAAGTCCATCTTGAATATTGTGGAGAATGTATTTGATGTCGTAGACATTCTTGGAACAAATGTTGAATCGCCCAGTCCAGCAGTTTAAGCCTTGGGGCTTGTCTTATATGTTTATTCTACGTTTAAGAAAATCTTTTGCATGAATAAGGCTTACCAGCCACCAAGGAAACCCAAAAATAAGCAGCTAGGAACTGAATTTCCACTTGTGCCGAGTCTTTTGTGAAATTACTGATTTTTTTTGTAGGATTTAGCGTTAGTAAATCACTTATGCAAATAATGGATTGGCTGGTTGATGACTTCAACAGAACTGGTGCTAAGAATGCAAAGCATAAAAGCTCCAGCTCAGATATATTCCAGCATGATACTGTATTTGCTTTATTATTGATATAATGGTTGTTGGAAACCCAGTCATAGGTGGTTATTTACCAAAATCCGAATTTATCTCATTTTGTTCTGAAATATACTCCAACCAAATCCATACTGTTGTTTCCTCTTATTTATAAATTTTCCCGAAAAAATTGTGAAAATCATACGAAATGTCGAATCGTACAATTTTTTTTTGACTTTCCTCCCAAAAACTCCTATGTTATTTTCGGATTTTTGCCCCGAAAACCACAAAATCTTCGGATTTTTTGCACGAAACCCAGTGCATGATCTTCAGGACTTCTCCCATTGACTTATATACAACCTTGTTAGGCCTGAGATGCCAGGTTTTAAAATTTGGAGTTTTTCCATTCTCAGGGTATAATAAATCACAAAAAATTCGGATCTTATAGTGTAAAAACTCAAATTTATCGATTTTCTTTGGCATTCAGACTTTAATAAATAACCCTCATAGTGTTGCTTACCCAAATTTAAGGCCTTGTTGAAATAAGAGCAGAGGTAAACTAGGCGTTGATGCAGTTGGTCTTTTCTTCCCATAGGAATTATATTTTATAAAAATTTGTTAAATCCCCAAAGTACTTTGGGGAGAGTCAGTGCAGTGTTCCAGGCTAAGCAAAACTGAAGTCCCAAACTGGCTGTGAGGAGACTGCCATCATGCAAAGGCTTTTTAAGGATGCAGGTTTAGAGTCGGCTCCCAGGCAAAGCCCCTGAGCAGCCATTCTGACTTTTGGAACAAGCCCTGCTTTGTTAAGAACAAACACAGATGGTATTTCTGTCATGCTTTTGGGGATTAGCAGTTTTTATTTGGCAGTCATACTCCAGCAAGAGAAATAAAGGCCTTTCCAATAGATTGACTTCCTGCAAGTAAATTAGTTTCTTGGCAACTATCATCCGTTGCTCAGAGCGGCCGGAGCTGCTAAATGAAATGTAAAGTTCTGCTGCACAACCCCCCCCCCCATAACAAATATTGAATCATCAGGCATTATGCACTTTTGTTCATCCCACCCTGGCATGGAGGCTGCTGCAAGCAAGGCCACATAAAGAAATGCCAGATTTTCTCTATTTTGGCCACTAAAACAGGTGCTAGCAAAGCCTTCTTACTGATCACTGGGGCATATTGTTTGGCTGCCTGATGCAGCACACATGTTGTACGTCTCACATCCAGATGTTTACTGATTCATGGAATCCGTCTGCCAGTATATCCTGTTGTTCTCCTCTTCAGGTCGCTCTCTAAATGGGGATGACATCTTGCTAGTAGAAGCTTCTCTCATCCTCTTCCTCTGTGGGTCCCTCAGCACATTCCCTTCCAAACGTCTGGCTAATTGTTATCGCCAGATGTTTTGCTTACTGAATTCATTTGGTCCTCTTCTCGGTCTCTTCAGTTGAATGAATCAATATATTTAGGACAATTTATACAGCTAAAAGATCTATTATACTGAATGCTTAAGACCTAAGGGACCTTTTTTTGTAATTGGGGTCACCGTACCTTAAGTCTGCTAAAAATCATTTAAACATGAAATAAATAATAAATAGGATTTTTTTGCCACCAATATGGCTTCATGCAGCTTTGAGCATAGAACTTATACAAATTTTTTTTAAAATACTGAATTTTCTACAAAGTATAAGGTATTGTTTTATTATTACAGAGAAAGGGAAAATAATTTTAAATCTACAATCCCATCCAAAGCAGTTGGCTTTCATTTTTTATTTGTGGTTTTTGGGTTATTTAGCTTTTTATTCAGCAGCTCTTCAGTTTGCAATTTCTGCAATCTGGTTGCTAGGGTCCACATTACCCTAGCAACCATGCATTGAATTGAATAAGAGATTTAAATATGAACAGTAGAGGGTCTGAATAGAAAGGAGATTAATAAGTAGCAATAACAAATAAATGTGCAGTCTTACAGGACATTTGTCTTATTTTGATGGGGTCAAGGACCCACATTTGAAAGCTGGAAAGAGTTAGAAGAAGAATGCAAATAATTCAAAAACTTAAAAAATAAAGACCAGTTGAAAAGTTGCTAAGAATTGGTTAAAAGTTTAAAAGTAAACTACCCCTTTAAAACAGAGGCCTCTGTAGCTTTTTAGATGTATAAGAACATTGATAACATGGCAGCAAATACCTAGATTCTGGGAAATGAAACATCTCTGTGAGATGATAACACCAACACAATGATGGTAATTACATTTACAAAACTGATAATCAGATATGCCAGTGTGAAAATTATGGAGCTAACCAGAGGGTTGGACCGCGGCACCAGGAAAAAATTGATAAGCCTATTGGCCCAGACCTTCTCCCCGCCTGAAACTTCGTCAAAGTAAAATCCGCAATCACTCCCAGGCCCTCTATAATCCAGGTATCCGGGACTCAGTCCTCTAGGGAGACGGCCCTCCCATGGATCCACCGGAAACCACAAACGAGGAACCGGCACATAGAAATGAATGGTTCCAATGCATGAATGCAAAAGGGGATTAATGTGTCAAGCAATACACAGTGTTTCGGGGGCTGGCCCCTTTGTCCGGTGATGTGGCAGACAGTAATCACAGCCCTTAAATAGTCTAAAGGCCCTCCCACCAAAGGCAAAAAAAACTTACAAAAAAAGTTTTCAAAAAAATCTGAGGAAAGTCCAAATACAGCATTGTGGCTGATCCAACACACCTCTCACACTCCTGCCATCTGGAAAAAGGTACCGAAGCATTAGGGCCCTCACTACCAGACCCAAGCCATAAGGCTCCTGAATTCTCAGGGACTGGACAGATCTCTCTCACACACACGCTCCATGTGACCTTACTATATACCACAACGTTACACAGCCACTGTATGCCATTGTATAAATAAATAGCCATTGGATATAATTCTTCTCTATGAGCACATCTGCACTTTATCATGTTCTTTATCATGTTCTTACTACTATCATATCACCATGATACACCCAACATGTCTGACATTTAGCATTATTTACTTAACATATTACATCTGTTGAGTGTGCACTGTCCCTGCACTGTGCTGTCCTGTTTTGCAGGAGTTGCATATTTTTGCACTTGCACTTTTTGTCTGTTGTACATCTATGTTGTGTGTAGCACCATGGTCCTAGAGGAATGTTTTTTCGTTTCACTGTGTACAGTACAAACGTATATGGACGAAATGACAATAAACTCATTCTTGACACATGGGTAGTCCATTTAAATTAATAGTCAATTTTTCTAAGATGTCTCCTTATAAAGTCAATTTTTTGAGACAAAACAAATCCATGTGAAAAAAAAGAAACAGGAATACAGACAGAAAATATATACATAAAGCTGGTAAATGTATACTTTCCCTATTAATAACTTTACCTTTCCCTTGAAGTAAATTCGTTTTCAGAAGTTATCTGAAAGGTAAAGGGATACATTGGAAATCATTTAGGCAAGCGTGGAAACAAAATGCTGTCATCATAGATAATTATGTTACAATTAAGATATGTTAGAAAAGGAATATATTGTAACTAATTGTAAACAATGGAGTTATAAGTAACAAGATAAATTGAACTCTTCATTTAGTCCCCTTGGCATTTGTGTTTGTAGTAACCAAATCGAGTAGCTTTCGCGTTGTACAGTTTTTGTTTTGAATTTTGTCCGCTATTCACCACCACCTTTTCCAAAATTTGCCAATATAATTGTGATATTATTCTGTATTGTTTGTCAAAAAAATGTTTGGCCAGTGTGGTCTCTTGTTTATTCGATTGAAACTTGCCTCTGCCCCCGACCTTCCTCCCGGTCACGGGCTTGAGAAGAAGAAGAAAGATTCTCACAGGGCAGCCAGATGGGGGTCACTGCTGAGGCGCAGGACCAGAGGGGTCTTTGCGGCTGGGGCACAGGGTTTGGGGGTCCCTGTCTGATGGTGTGTGTGTTCTTTTCTGTGTGTGTGTGTGTGGGCGCTTTTCTCATGTCAAAACATGACATAGGGAAGAATTCTCAGCACTGCATATTTATCTTTCTAAAATACTCCAGGGCATTTTCAGCTAGTCACCTGACTAAAGAAGCACACAATGTGGTCAATCACAGGTATTTAAATACCAAAAAAAACTGACTAATTTCATGGGGATAGAATTTATACCATTATTTGTTTAAGTAACTTGATATCACTGCATCCGACAGGTTTAAAGGGAACCATGCTAATCCAACAAAATTGTTATCAATAACAGCAAATCAGATTTGCTCAAAATAATAGAGCAGTGTGTTCTGCATTCGCAATCACTACTGTGGGTTAGTAGATGCAGAGAAAACTTTCTATATGTCATACTCCCACCAAAGAATTATGATACTGCATGAAAATGGTTTATCAAACACTAGCTGCATTTATTTTGTGTATTTTTGTAGCAATTGCAGTTCTCTCTTGTATAATTAAAATGTCTTACTAGTAGGGATGCGGCCTTTTTCAGCAGGATTTGGATTCGGCTGAATCCTTCTGCCCGGCCAATCCGAATCCTAATTTGCATATGCAAATTAGGGCCAGGAAGGGAAATCACATGACTTTTTGTCTCAAAACGAGGAAGTAAAAATGTTTTCCCCTTCCCAACCCTAATTTGCATATGCAAATTACGATTCTGTACGGTATTCGGCGGAATCTTTTGCGAAGGATTCGGGGGTTCAGTTATTGCAATGATAAATGTTACAAATTGATGAAGACAAACATCACTGGACACTCAAATATTCTTGTTTAGTAGCATGGGTATTAGCAGATTATGTTTTATGCTTCCACACTGATTATAAGGACACATTAAGGTTTTGGGTCACACCCATGCCTTTTTATGGAATATTCCTCCTAGTGTATAGTAAGGATTAAGTTCATATTTGTTTAGTAGTCTAGTCACTTTAGTGATCTGCTGACCATTGTTTTGTTGGATTTAGCACTTGTGAACCAAGAACAGCACCAAAACCAAATGTTGCAGCAAGATGCTAAAACCTCAGAATATGAATGTCTAAAATCCATTTTTAATAAATCCTTTGCAGAAGAGAGAATCAGAGGCAGGAATGACTGTTGAAATAGAAAAATGCCTTTCATTCTCTTAAATAGTTTTTTGTTTTTTCCCCATTATAGGAGTGCTTAAGGATTATTTGAGAGAACTGCCTTACCCTCTTATTACAAAGCATTTGTATGAAGCTGTCCTAAAGGCAATGGCTGAAAAACCTTTGAAAATCACTTCAAATGGTTGTGAGAACGACTCCAGGGACTCTGAGAACACTGTTGGTCTACTGGACTGCCTGCCTGATGTGGAGAAGGTAAGAACTCGTGTATGGCTAAACTGAGGCAAATCTACTTATTCAGCATGTTGGTTGTTGACTTGACTGTACTCAGGATTTTATGTATCCTTGTCAGAAATCAAGCAGAAAAGCTGGCCAAGGCCAGCACAAGATGTGTTATAGAAATAGTGCATGCATTAAAAGTCCAACCTGACCTAAAAAGGATTTTAAAAAATGTAGCACCTTATAAAAATTTAAGTTATTGGGCAACTTTTCAGGATACTCCTCTCCCTGTGTTCATACGTCCAGATTAATCCATAGACATTGGATCCTTTTGAGATAGGTCACTGGCCATGAGATCTAGGTGTTTCTTAAATAGAGTTTTGAGTGCTGTGTGGGTAAAGGGCTTGGGAAATGGAGTGGCGTATCTGACACAGAACATTGTTGGTCCTTAAAGGAGAAGGAAAGGTTAAAACTAAGTAAGCCTTATCAGAAAGGTCCATCTAAATATACCAGTAAACCCCCAAAGTAGTGCTGCTCTGAGTCCCCTGTCAAAAGAAACACTGCATTTCTTTCCTTCTATTGTGTACTCATGGGCTTCTGTATTAGACTTCCTGCCTTCAGCTTAAACCTCATTGCCCTGGGCAAGAGCATGCTCAGTTTGCTCCTCTTCCCCCGCCCTCCCTTCTCTGCTGTAATCTGAGCCCAGAGCAGGGAGAGACTCCGGCAGGAAGTGATGTCACACCATGTTAATACTGCAGCTCCTATCCTAAACAAACAGAGAGTTTCTAGAGCTTTTTACTCAGGTATGGTAAATCATTCTACAGAATAAATATAGCATTCTAGCTTGCACTATTGCAGCTAATCTATTTCCAATAAAATGCCTCCGTAGCTTTCCTTCTCCTTTAAGCTCAGACAACTGGCAAGTCTAATCTCCGAAACAGTAAAAGTAAATAGTATTTTGGATCTGAGCTATTTCCAGCTTCAGGGTATAATAAATCTCCAAAAAGTTTAAAGTTTTAGTTTAAAAAAAAAAAAAAAAAAAACTGAAAAATCTGAGTTTTTTATTTTTTTTAACAAATACATTTTGAAGGAAAACTACCCTTGGAAAGTCAATTTTTGCAGGGAAAACACAACTTGACCTTTGATAAATTACACCTTTAGAACCTGTTCTACCACAATAGCTTATCAGTAAAGGTGTGTCGTACAGATGTTGAATCCAACGAGCAACATCCATTAAGGAACTTGATGGCAAGGAGGTGTCAGGGGCTGCAGAGGTCAGCTGAAGGGATGTGTATACTGTAACCTAAAAATGTGTTTTTATAACATGTTAATCTGTTTGTTCAGGCGACACTGAAGATGCTGTTGGACCACTTGAAACTGGTTGCCTCTTACCATGAAGTAAACAAGATGACCTGCCAGAACTTAGCAGTTTGTTTTGGTCCAGTTCTCCTGAGCCAGAGGCAAGAAACGTCCAGTCACAACAACAGAGTCTTCATTGATTCCGAGGAACTTGCTAGTGCCCTGGACTTCAAAAAACACATAGAGGTCCTTCACTACCTACTACAGCTATGGCCAGGTACCCCATTTTGCACTGAGCTTTTGTTTGTTATTGCCTAGATGCAACGTGATAATCTTGGTAAACACAAAAATAACTGCATTTTTTTCATATTATTATATTAGTTTACTTTAATTATCATTGGTCCAGAAAAACGGACATTTATCGGTAAGGGCACACACAGCTGATCCTCCACCATATAGAGAAGTTGCCTCTGGAGGAAACTTTGGGTGACTTTGTGATGCATTGGTTTTACCTTCAGTGATTTCAATTATTACAGCAGATCTGCTATACTCCCTCTGCCTGCAAAACACTAGTGGAGGATTTGTTGTGTGTGCCTTTGTCCTGAAGGCAGATTTTATCAGAATTGAGTGATGAAGTCTCAACCTTTGACAAATCTGCCCTGTGGTTGTGTTGTGGAATATACATTAATTGTATTTTCACTGTGCCTGCCATGTGTATATATATTTAAGTGGGACTGTAGTATCTGACATTTAAAGCAAAAAATGTAGAAATTCCGCTGCACCTAATTGCGGCTGGTTTTTGATCATTGCCTTCACTTAATTAGAAAACAAAGGCAAATGAACTTTAGTACAAAACACTTGCTACATTCCCTTCTTAGTGGCTCCTGGCGGGGCATGTTTTTGACTGCACATGGCTATTGGCATGTGAAAGGTATTTGGTATATTTATGTTGCTCACCATTCATCTACATGGGCTTAGGGGCTATTTACCCTCTAGACTTTTGTTTGCATAGTTAAGTTAGTACTATGAAGGCACATTTAGGTGCCTATTTATGAATTTTTGAAATTTAAGAGGGAAAAACTAAATTTTTTAGGGATTAATTATACTGCAAAGCTGCTAAAAGATCAGAATCCAAAAATACTAAAACCTGTATGACAGATGTCCCTGAAGTTGTTTCTTGAGATTGTGATCTGCGCTGGATAATCCGATAAAGTCAGGGTTTTTGCCAAGTATATTATGAAATAAAACAGTTTGTACTATTTACTATAGGAAGCTGATAAAGAAGAGGCATTTAGCAACCCTGGTACAGGTAATACATTGAGACATATCAATGCTTATAAGGAACGTGTTGGCATGAGCTGCTGGAAACACAAACTACCTTCCTGCAAATGGTGGCTCCCTTCTCCCCCAATACTTATAATAATATTTGCAGTGGTTTCTGATTTACAGGTTTAACATTGTGTGGTTCTGCATTGGTAATGTTGGAAATGATTTACTGACCTCTAGATGTGTAAAACATTGCGAGTGTTTTGTCTTGCTTTATTGCACTTGATATTAAACATTGCCTGTGCCCTTGTGTCTGAAAAGACTGAATGCTTAGATAAAGTCCAGAGCTTTACTAGAAAAAAGATAATATATAATGAATAAAGTACCCCCTCTTGTAAAATATAAGGATATTATAAGTTACCGAGGAGTTTCACGACCATATAAAAACACGAGGCCGAAGGCCGAGTGTTTTTATACAGGTCATGGAACTCCGAGGTAACTTGTAATATCCTCATATTTTACAACTGGGGGTACTTTATTTATTATAATACACACATTTCAGTGAGTCATGTGACAGAAATGACATCAGAACTCACCGTTTATAAGGATATAATTTACAAGATATTCATGGCTCTTGTGTATTATATATTAATATATACACACATTTTTCTTTTATTAATATTAAATATTTATCAACCTACTTACATGCAGATGATTAAGTGAACTATTAAACTGGCTTAGTCAGTTATAGATAATCATAAAACTTCTTTTATTTTTCCTTCTGATTAGATCAGCCCATAGTGTCTGATCCTCTCTAGTGAGACTATGGGTAATGGCAGATGGGGAGGTTTGTCGTCTGGGATTAAATCTGTGCAACAAATATCCCAAAAATGTTTTCCCATTGGCAATCAGTAAATCGCCGGTGGGAAAACTCTTGCAGCAATATGTTGTACCTCTTCGAGCGACATTGAAAAACAAAGTGTTTCATGTTTTCCTACCTGCGATTTTCTTTATTGCCATTGGAAAAAGTTTTGGAATATTTCCTCGTGAGGCAACTTTCGTCGATTTCAGAAATCGAAGCTTTGCGAGTGCATTGGCACTCGCTGTTAGTCATATATTGTCTGCTCCGCCTCTATGCCTGAGGCATAGAGGTGGAGCAGTTAATTCCTTTCACTTTCGACTCAGAACTTTCTAGATTTTCCTGCACTCCTCACCTCCCCCTCCCTCCTCGTGCTCTATAATTGTGTAGGGCACTGCACATGGGCATTAGGACCCACATACACAAGATTTTGTGGTGATACAAAACTTGCCTCAATAACCGTGTTCTCAAAAGGGTGCCTGCTTGCTTTCTGTGATTGTGTAATTCCAAAACTGAAGGAAACAATATTTAAATAATATATATATATATATATATATATATATATATATATATATATATATATATATATATATATATATATATATATATATATATATATATATATAGTAAGTAATGTTTATTTTGCTTAACTAACATGATTTGGAATTATTTTTAGGGTGTCAGGTCCCCTTTAACATGATGCACAATTATTGTATAGATATTTACAAATATTTATTCATTTTTCAGTAAAGAATACATCTGCCAAAGAACCAGCTCCCAACAGCACCCTGGCTGAGCAGCAACCTTGTCTGCGCAGGAAGAAACCTCGTCCCCAGATGCTCAATTTAAGCAGCAGTGAAATGTCTGGAGTGCTGAGGCCAAGGGTCATCAGACTAGATAGCCCTTCCAGCAACCGCTATGCAGGAGACTGGAGCAGCTGTGGAGAGAGCTATTTCATTTGCCCAAAAGAGGAAGCGGATTATGACGATGTGCCTTCTGAAGACACAGGCAACCGAGGAGACTTTGTCAGGAGCCAAGTAGAAGATGTGAGCCATTATCCGGTAACCAAAGAACATTCACTCAAAGCTTTTGTATCATTGAAAGGGGATGTAACGGAGGAACAAGATGTGAACCTGCAGGACTTGCAAGAAAGCATTGACACGTTGCTAGGAAACTTGGAGCAGGAACTTAAAAAGAACAAACAGAATGCTCATTAATAACTCACTCCTTCAACTTCTTCCTGATGAGAATACCGCAGTAACCATAAGTATCTGGCCGTCATTCCGTGACATTATTAATATTATTATTAGAACTTTTTCTTCTTATTAGAAGAATAAATGTAACTTAACCCTTTGGGGTGTACAATTTCAACAGCAAAATTTCAATTTTGTGCTTTGCGGTACATTGGTTGTAATGCATTACAGTGCACTTAAGCTTGTGAATTCAGTTAGGCCAGAGAGTCTTTATAGACACATGCAATGGGACGCTAGACAACGAAACACTACTTGGTACGTTGAATTCGGCACAGGTAGGCTTTTGTTCAGTTCTTTGCAGTGCAAAAGCTGATGGGGTGAATGTTTCTCTGTAAATAGGCCTCATGCTTATTGTGGAGCAATCGGCTGCAGGCCTGAAAGTGAAGGGGTGAAAATATGCATGTACAGATGCGAGGAAGTTAACGTATTTCTTATTATTAACACTATAAATAATTATTTAAAAATGCAATAATGTAAATCTTATTTTTCTAATACATACTGTATTTTTTGTAATTCTCGTACACATTGTAGCGACAGGTTGCGTATTTGAGAGAGTTTTTCATATTGCCATTAGGCTCGGCACACTCTAAATTTATGTACAAACCGTTCCTGCACAGCACAATTTCCAGAGTGCTTTTGGCAAACTATATGAATGGTAGGATATTTTAAAAACATTATCTAGGGTACCTGTTTTGTATTTTGTTGTTGTTGTTTTAAAAGAGAAGATGGCAGGCGATGTGTAAAAACATTTAACATTTTGCAGACCATGTCTTCTGCCAGTTGTCAAATATATATATATATATATATATATATATATATATATATATATATATATATATATATATATATATATATATATATATATATATATATATATATATATATATATATATATATATATATATATATATATATATATATTTTTTTTTTTTTTTTTGTCTACCCCACATTTCAACATGTAACTGCACTTGGAGCACAGTCGTTTCCTCTCATTGATGGAGAAGCAGTAATTGAGTACCATTCTCTATTGCTGTTCAGTGCCTTCTCTATTATGAACACACTATTTATTGTACCTGAAAGCACAGGCAGTACAGACTGTGAGAAAGGAATGTATTATTTCTCCTTGCAATGTCAAAGTAATGACACTTTCTCTTCTACAGAGACTGTTTAGAAACAATAATGAGTACAATAATAGCCAAAGTGCACTTTCACCTGAGTTTATATTGAATATATGGCAAGACGATTTCTTTTTCTAGCTGCTCGGCTGACTATCACATTTATGAATGACTGTTATCTCAATATATCGGTACCTAATGCTCAGATTCAGGCCTACATAGTATCATGAAGTGTGACACCTAAGCTCTGTAGAGTACAATTGAATCAGGCGCTAAAGGTGCTAAGCTTCAGAATACTGAAATAAGAAACTTTCTCAATATAACCAATTTAAAATTCTGACCTGTTTCTGTTGTAATCAGATTTATCGACACAATCCCTCTCTAAGCATCTGTTTCTCTTCATTTTGTTTTCATGCAGGAGTTGGGTATCAGATATTCATTGACAGTTAGATACTATTTATCTTTTAGGGGGCTCCCTATAGCAGATGTATTGGCGCTAGTGATGTGCGGGTCTGCTAAAACCTGGACCTGCCCTCCCAAAACCCACGTCCGCCTGCATCCGTCTTTGGAGGTCCTTTTATAGACCCCGCCCGCCAATGACGTCACAAAAGGGGCGGGGCGATCAGGCGCGTGGCAATAAAGCCGGAAGGTGGCAGGCGGGGAGAGCAGTAGAAGAGCTCAACCTGCACCCGCCACCCACGAAGAGGAGTGCGAGGTCGGCCTGACTCGTGGGTGCCGCGGGCATCGGGCTGGCCCACGCATCAATAATTAGCGCTCACTCAAATAACTGACTCCAGCACAAACTAAATGTAGCACAATAACTGACTTAGGCACAAAGCTTGCATGTAGGGAAACAAGATTTCTGGTCATTAATACATCTTCTAGGCAAAATGAACCCCCCAAAGTCTATATTAGACTACACTGCCATTCAAATCAGACTCCTTATGCATGCAGATAGAATGAAGAGAGACAGATGCTGAGAGGAGGAGAGCGAAGAGTCACTTGATTATTTCAGAAACGGGTCCTAATTTTTGATTATATTAGAAAAATGTCTTATTTTAGAACGAGAAAGCTAATATTGAATTTTCATTTTTGCAATAGTTCTCCTTTAAGGATTACAGGTTGCCCATCCCTGCAGTAGCAATATGGCAGCATCACCGCTTTTACACAATAGGAAATGCAGGAGCACATCAGGTGGTACGTCACGCTACAGGATATCTCAATGTCCATGACATAAAAACGCTTTCATTGTGTTACTTAAAGTGGAAGATAACACTTTCTGCTTCACTTTGCTTTATTATGGTGACCCAAAATTGCAAATGGAAATTGTACAGTTTTCATAGTAATGATGTCTGGAAGTGTTTTGTGGTACAGAATGTATGTTTGCCTTTAGTTCTTTAGTATAGACCAGTGGTCCCCAACCAGTAGCTCGTGAGCAACATGTTGCTCTCCAACCCCTTGGATGTTGCTCCCAGTGGCCTCAAAGCAGGAGCTTATTTTTGTATTCCAGGCTTGGAGGCAAGTTTTAGTTGTATAAAAACCAGGTGCACTGCCAAACAGAGCCTCAATGTAGGCTGACAATCCACATAGGGGCTACTAAATGGCCAATCACAGCCCTTATTTGGCACCCCAAGAACATTTTTCATGCTAGTGTTGCTCCCCAACTCCTTTTACTTCTGAATGTTGCTCACGGCTTCAAAAGGTTGGGGATCCCTGGTATAGACATATTGCCTGAATATGCAAAATATTTCTGTAAATGTAGCCCTTACAGGAGAACTAAAGCCTAACTAAAGAAGTAGCTAGAAATGTTATACATTGTTTTAGGCTTTTGTGCCAGCCCAAGGCAATCACAGCCCTTTAGCAGTAAAGATCTGTTCCTCCAAAGATGCCCCAGTAGCTCCCCATCTTCTTTTCTACTGATTCACAGCACATGCTCTGTGCTGCTGTCACTTACTGAGCTTAGGGACCAACTCACAATATACAGTACACATAGAATAGAAATGTCACAATATAAGACTGATTAGTCATTAGTATAGATAATTACTACACGGCAGCACAGAAACCAGTGCAACTAGTATCAGAATTTAATAATCAGCCCTGTAGCATCAGCTAATATTATAGACCAACCTCATTTTCTGCTTGATAATTAGTGACAACCCCTAAGCTTAGCTTCTCAACAGCTGCTCAGAGCCCACTGAGCATGTGAGTGTCGCAGATACTTTCCAAGATGGTGACCCCCTGTGATAAGTTTGAAGTCCTGGATCATTGCTGCTATTGACAAGCTGAGACTTTAGTCTGGTGCAATAGGTTCAGTATATAAAATATTGAATTTTTAGCCACATTTATTTGTAGGGTTTAGTTCTCCTTTAAGTGTATCATTTTCTAGATACAATACCTAAAATATCCTTTTTATATAGATATGTTTTTTAATATGGAGTATCTAAATATACTTTGACAACATAATTAAAGTGGCTAATAAACTCCAAGGAGTACCCCATGTACATAAAATATGTTTTAAATATTGACTTGTGAATATAAAGTTCAGCAGCAAATGTCTGGTTTTTATGTTGTGAATCCAAGCTAATAGTATAAAGGAGCCGTTCCATTCAGCCAAGAGCGGCCTGGGTTTTTGGCTAAGCCAAAGCATTTGTTTTGTTACCTATGCATTCTTCAGAATCATGGAGCTTGAGCAAGCACTCAAGCCATAGCAACATCATACCAAACATGGGAACAACTTGAAGAAAAATGTGGTTGAGTTCAGAGTAATGTAGAGCCGTATAGAACCCTTACTGTAACCCGTGCACATGCTTCATGCTTAGCAATACACATACTGGTCATACCAAACATAGTAGCTGTAAAAAGGCTCTAATTAAAGCTGTCATGGGGGGGGGGGGAGTTATTTTCAAAAAGCATCAGTTAATAGTGCTGCTCCAGCAGAATTCTGCACTGAAATCCGTTTCTCAAGAGATATTTAATTTTGAAATCTGACATGGGGCTAGATATATTGTCAGTTTCCCAGCTGCCCCCAGTCATGTGACTTGTGCTCTGATAAACTTCAATCACTCTTTACTGCTGTACTGCAAGTTGGAGTGATATCAGCCCCCTCCCTTTCCTCCCCAGCAGCCTAACAATGGGAAGGTAACCAGATAACAGCTCCCTAACACAAGATAACAGCTGCCTGGTAGATCTAAGAACAGCACTCAATAGTAAAAATCCAGGTCCCACTGGGACAAATTCAGTTTAGTATGTTATAGAATGGCTGAATCTAAACAACTTTAAATTGGTCTTTATTTTTTATTGTTTTTGAATTGTTTGCCTCCTTCTGACTCTTTCCAGCTTTCAAATGGGGGTCACTGACCCCTTCTGAAAACAAATGTTCTGCAAGGCTATACATTTATTGTTATTGCTACTTTTTATTACTCATCTTTCTATTAATCTCCCAGTCTCTTATTCAAATCAATGCATGGTTGCTAGGGCTGTATTCCCCAGCAACCAGTGCCAAAATTACAAAATGGAGAGCTGCTGAGTAAAAATCTAAGTAACTCAAGAACCAAAAGTAATAACAAATGAAAACCAATTGAAATGAAAGAATTCAGCAGTGAGCTTGAAATATCTCCAAATCTCATTGTTCAGCTGTAAAACACTATTGGGTTCATAAAAGAGGCAGAATCCGTCACTTCCAAATGTCATATCGGCAACTGATGATTTCTGTTACACCGAGGCAGCAAATTGGTCATCCTCGCTTTACAACCAAGAAAAACAAGGAGAATAAAAGTGCCTGTCCCTCCTGTCCTGACTAATAAGGGGCAGATGTATCAAAATGTGAGTTTAGAGCTTAATAAATAAAAATTCACCCACGTTCTGTTCATTCCCATGGAGGTTTTAGAACCAGATTTATTAAATGGTGAGTTTTTTCACCCATAGATAAATACAATTCTAGAAATCCCATAGGAATGAACAGAACGTGGGTGAATTGTTATTTATTAAGCTCTAAACTCACATTTTGATAAATCTGCCACTAATAGTTGTTGCTGTTGATCATAGAGAGGAGGCTGCTGCATGGAAAAGCTCTGTAACCTAATGGTTTCCTTTGCTACCCTGGGATCACAAGGCATTAGGGGCTACATACCTCCCTGCAGCAAAAAAGCATAATAAAACTGTACCCCAACATCTATTCCTGTATGTAGTGGGAAAGTATTATTGAAAGCAGCTATTGCCACGTTATCGTAAATATTGTAAAACATTGAAGTATTGGGAATGTGCGTAACATATTGACAAACCTGCTTGTATTATTCCTGCGTTGCTTCCCCAACCACGGATGCCAAGTCTCACGTTTTGGTAAAAATACTGCATTTATATCTGTTTTTGTTTACACAATACAATGTGAACTCCGTTTTGTTAATGGCATGGAAAAGCTTCAGCTATATTAAATGCTTCATAAAATGTATTTTATACCTTGTAATTTATGCACATATATAAATATATATATATATAATGTCTTCTTGTATTTGACAACTGTTACATTAAAAAAAATCTGGTTAATAAAAAAAAAACATTGTTTTACTCTGTGGGGGATGGGAGAATGCTCAGGGGAGTGTGTGGCATGCTTGTCCCCAAACATTTGATCCAATCCTATATGTTTAAAGCACCTCAATAAACTTAGGAGCACCCCTTTACGTTATTCAAGGTATTTTGGGGTAACCTAGATCACTACTTCTTTCCTGGTCCTTCTCTGGCTGCTGTTTAGGGTTCTCTTAAAGGGGTTGTTCACCTTGAAACTGATGATGTAGAAAGTGATATTCTGAGACAATTTGCAATTGGTTTTCATGTTTTATTATTTGTGGTTTTGGAGTTAATTAGCTTTTTATTCAGCAGCTCTCCAGTTTGCAATTTCTGTAATCTGGTTGCTAGGGTCCAAATTACCCTAGCAACCATGCATTGCTTTCAACGAGAGGCTGAAATATGAATAGGAGAGGCCTGAATAGGAAGGTGAGTAATAAAATGTACCATTAACAATAAATCTGTAGCCTAACACAGCATTTGTTTTTAGATGGGGTCGGTGACCCCCATTTGAAAGCTGCAAAGAGTCAGAAGGAGGCAAATAATTCAAAAACCATAAAAAAAAAAAGAAAAAACGAAGGTCAAATGAAAAGTTGCTTAGAATTAACCATAATATAACATATTCCAAGTTAACTTAAAGGTGAACCAGCGAAACAATGTTCTAATTATATGTATCTTTAGTAAGTCAGTTACTTCTTGTAAAGTTAATGAATAAAAAGTGCCTGATACACACAGAGAGGTGACACAGACCTACGTGGAAGAACACTTGAGTATTTTTATTTTTGCATAGTGGTCACTCATAGCACTTTCACTGATGAATAATTAAGTGATGACTGGCAGATTAGCATTTCCCAGCTGTTTTGTGCCACAAGCCAGAATGGTGCCCATGTCACATTATCACTGCCTCCGCATTTTATACAAATGTATTAATAACATTAAGGGCAGAGCACGGCTAAGTGTAATTAGCACCCAAGACAATACTACTTTCATCACACTGAAACAGGAGAACGATTATACCATAAAACAGTGGCAATGGATTGGTGGAAAATGGACAGAGTTCCAATATTATATTTATACTAGACATTAAGCCAGTTAAATTAACGGGCGCTAGAACATATGTAGAAAATTCGCCAGAGACGGTCCGTGGGGCACATGCGCAGTAGCGCAATCCCACGGACACAGGGACTGGTATTTTATATTGACTGAAAATGCTCCATGTTTAATGTGTTGTCTATTGCGCCTACATTTACATTTGAAAATCCCTATAACAGACGGCAAGGTCAGTGCTTTGGCAGTGGATTTAGAACTACATAGCCCTTGTTACAATCTTACGTACATCTTTCCTAATTTAGAAAACAAGGCAGTGAATGCAGAAGGATAAATGGGGGAAACTATGGAAGGTTATTTCATGTCACTCTGAGTTGGTGTCTCAGGGCACCTTTGGTAGCAATTACTAGTCTTTGGAAAAAAAATTCCCATCGATTTTCACCTTTAATGTTGTGTAGTAGAAACATACGATTAGCCAGGAGTCTTTTATATAGTCAGCATATTTCTACCCAGAAACTGCCTGTAACAGAACTCTGTCAGTCAATAGTTGTAGAGAATAATTCATTAAAGCAGAAGGAAAGTCTGTTTGTGTGATGTTAGAGACAGAGAGTGTGTGTATGCTGGTGAGTGAGTGAGTGATTGTGTGAGTGAGTGTGTAAGCCTTGGTGTGATAGATTGTACAGAGTTGTTGGAGTGTGTGTTTGTAAGAAGTGTGTATATGTTGGGAGTGTAGCGAGTGTGTATGTTCCTGTGTTTAACTGTTTGTTGCCCGGCTGCAGATGAACAAGCTGCTAGTTAGGAGCTCCCTTGTGCCAAAGTGCGAATGAATTAGCGTCTGGCGGCGGTGGAGATACTAATGGGGCTGCTGGTGAGGTGGTCGGAAGAAGTGGGGTGTCCTATATAATAAAGTTGAAGTGTCACCTCTCTTAGACATCTTGGCTACCGGAAAGTGAGGCGGGCGCAATGGATGCCGGGATATAGCAGCCAGTTGGGCAAGGGAGGGAGACAGGGGGGCGGCACCACGTGATATCGTCAGCCTGATTGGACGTGCCGTACGTTGGACGGCGCAGCCACGTGACCAGGAAATGGGAGGGGAGGCATGAAGCTGAGGAGCTAATGGCTGATTGTGACGTTATCCTATCGGTCCGTGGGGCACATGCGCAGTAGCGCAATCCCACGGACACAGGGACTGGACGCAGAGACACTTGAACTTTATTATATAGGATGACAGTTTGTTATAGAAATGAATTACTATTAAGTACTGTAATGCTGATCACAGTAAGGGCAGGGCACCCTCTTCCACTCCCTGAATGCGGGCTGGGTAGGGGGCAGGAGGGGAGGTGCACCAAGACAGTGAATTTAAATGCAGGGAGTGTTGTATTTGTGGGGGTACATGCAGGGAAAGGCGGTGTGTGAAGTGTAAGAAACTGGTGCATTTTGCACTGCCTTAGAGGCCTTAAATGACCCCTGAAGCATAATAAAAACAGAAACGTAATTCAAGATCAACAGCTCACACCTTGGCTCATATTGGGTCTGATTTCTAGGTTCAGCCAGGCAGTTGGATTCGGCTGAATCCCAAACCGAATCCTGGATTCAGTACATATCTATGATCAGTGTCGGACTGGCCCACCGGGATACCAGGAAAACTCCCGGTGGGCCCAGGTGTCAGTGGTCCCTTATGCTGCTAAACATTTTGGCCTATTTCATGGTCATTCCCTATTTTTATGAGAATAAAGAGGCTAAATAGATTGAATAATAGATTATATGTATGTAACTAAAAGGGACTATGAGAATAGAGGTTGAGTGCGGAGAGGAAGGATAATAGTACTGGCAACGCTACTAGTGACCTGCAGCAGTTACAACGAGGAACCCTCTCCCACCCAGTTTGATAATATTAATAAAAAAAACATTTGTGAATGGTTTATTTGTATTGCTCTTGCCACCATTATTTAGGGGGTAAATGTCACCCAACCAGATAGTTTCTGGTAGAATGGTTGTTCCAGGTTGTTTAAAGGAAAACTATACCAAACAAACGATACGTTAGGTCACATAAGCCAGTTTACAGAGTTGTGTCTTTTGCTTCCACACTTCTTCCTGTTACAGTTAGAGTTGTAGTATTTCTGGTCAGGTGATCACTGAGGCAGCACACAGACCATCACAAAATGGTGGCTCAAGGCAAGAGATGTAAAAGGTCATGAATTACTTAAATATATATTCCAGTTTGGTAAGATTCTTTAATATGCAACTTAATTTGATATAAATTTTCTGTTGCTTAAGTGTTCATTTTGGGGGTATAGTTTTAAGGCAGAGTTTAACTATAGGACAAATTTGTGTTTAGTATAGTAAATAACTTGTGTGACAGTGTTATTGTTGTGTTAATCCCAATCCACCTTTCCACCATATGCTGGTTACGAGTCTATTTATTATTGCATGTGGGTTTGCACAAGCCCACACCAAGGATTGGAGCTGAATTGCTTCCACAGCCATGGAAGGAATAGCCTGCGAGCCCACCTTTTATCTGTTAGTGGAAGAGCACACTAGTAGTGCACAGGCAGCCCAAAAACCCTTGGGTTGGGCACATCTTATTCAACCAATTGCCCTGCCAGCCCAGTACCTCCCCCCTCCAACCAGTCCCACAACTGACGATGTTTAAAGGAACAGTACCATAAAAAAATGAAAGAGTTTTAAAGTAATAAAATATTATGCAGTGTTGCCCAGCACTAGTAAATCAGCTGTGTTTGCTTCAGAAACACTACTATTGTTTATATAAATAAGATGCTGTGTAGCAATGGGGGCTTTTTTAAATTTCCACCATTGCTACACAGCAGCTTGTTTATATAAACGATCAGGCCCGGATTTATATAACAGCTGCCCCAAGGCCTGTTGCAGTTCATCACCCCCCATGCCCTCCCCTTCCTTTGTGCACATGCGCAAATTTTCAGCACTGGGTCCGGAGTACTGGGGGTTGGTTCACCGGAAATTTTAAAAACTATCATATCTCCTGTAAATCCCCAGTGCTTCCGAACTGATGCTGCTGTGGTTGGGTGACATGCCTCCCCCCTAAAATTCTGCCGCCCTAAGCCCGGGCCTTTGTGACCTTTCCACAAATCCGGGCCTTTAAACTATGGTTGTGTTGCAAACAGATCCGTTTTTCCAGTGCAGAGCAACAGTATATGATATTTTCATTACTTTCATTTTTTGATTTTACTGTTCCTTTAAAAGGCATTCATATTTGAGCTCGGCCCACCACACCCCTATTCTTATGTTGAGGCAGGTTTGGGGTGGGTAAATAAATAAGCATGACATGCTCACACTCACAGATGTCCAGCTATTGCCAACTCTAATCACCAGTCATTGCCATAGGGAGGATGCTGCTAGCTGGACTAGCTTTTTAACTTATGCTTGCCATGCACTGCCTTTTTCTTTGTGAAACAACATGGTGAATGTTTAACCATGGGTACACAAAAGCTACAATTTCATACGTGTCAATATGTTGTCAGCAGAGTGGGGGTCATTTATAAACACTGGCCAAATTCGCACCAGGGCAGTAACTCATGGCAACCAATCAGATGTTTTCTTTCACTGTTCAACCTGCACCTGGCTGAAAAAAGCTAATCACTATGGGTTACTGCCCAGGTGCAAATTTGCCCAGTGTTTATAAATGATCCCCAATGAGTTTTATTATGAGAGACTTATATATAGTGAATAAAGTATCCCTTATTGTAAAATATAAGGATATTATAAGTTACCGAGGAGTTTCATGATCATATAAAAACACGAGGCGGAAGGCCGAGTGTTTTTATACAGGTCATGGAACTCTGAGGTAACTTATAATACCGTATATACTTGAGTATAAGCCGAGTTTTTCAGCCCCCAAAATATTCTGAAAAACTCTACCTCAGCTTATACTCGGGTCAAGCGCAAAAACGGTCGCCGGCGTCCAAGAATAGTCTCCAAGAATATTCGCCGGCGTCCAAGAATGGTCGCCGGCATCCAAAAACGAGACGCCGGCACCTCCAACGGGAGCAGAAACCCTCAGTTTTTTGATTGAAACTTACCAGAAGCGGCTGCATTTCTCACCCTAGGCTTATGCGCAAGTCAATAAACTTTCCCAGTTTTTGGAGGTAAAATTAGGTACCTTGGCTTATACTCGGGACAGCTTATACTCAAGTATATACGGTATCCTTATATTTTGCAACTGGGGTACTTTATTTAGTATTATACACAAATTTCAGTGAGTCATGTGACAGAAATGACATCAGAACTCACCGTTTATAAGGATATCATTTACAAGGTATTCATGGCTTTTGTGTATTATATATATATATATATATGCCTCATGCTGTTCTTCTTTGAGCAGCTATTTCAGTCTGTGTGCATATTTCTATATCCAATGATGAGTAGTGTGGTGGAACTGGAGATTCTGCAGAGGGTTCAATTCCACTGCTTTGAATATAGACATAGGCACACCGACGGAAATAGCTGCTACTGAAAAGATTTGCTACATTCTGTTTGGGACAGGCAGGTTGGTGGCTGGGACCTTAAAGGAGAAACAAACCCCTTATTAAAAAAAAACCCTACCCCACATAGACCTCCCTCCCTCCTCATCCCCAGCCCAGCTGCTACCCCAGGCAAATGCCTCTAACTTTTTACTTGCCCCTCAGTGCAGATTAAGGGATCGGAGTTCACGGCAGCAATCTTTTGGGTCTTCGTGTCTTCTTCCGGCGCTTTGGCAATTTCCGTCCATTTCAGCACTTGCACAGTTGTCACATTGCTGCTCCAACTGCGCATGTGCCAATCCGCCGGTCTCCATCTCAGCTTACCAAAGACTCGGAAGATGGCTGCCGTGAACTCTGATCCCCGAATCTGCACTGAGGGGTAAGTAAAAAGTTAGGGGCATTTGCCCAGGGTAACAGGTAGGCTTGGGGGGAGGAGGGGGGTCTATGTGGGGTGGGGGGTAGGGTTTTTTTTAATAAGGGGTTTGTTTCTACTTTAAGGGGTTGACAGAAGGGGGGGGACCTAGATAGGTTCCCTTAACAGGTAATCCAACTCTGACTGTAAATGATACCCTTATTTCTAACCTCCAGGCCCAGGTCAATTGACCTTTTTCAACAGAAATATGTGGTAAAAATACAGTCCCATTCTGCCAAACCACAAAATCTGCTATGCTATTAAACAAATCACTGTACAATTCATACGCATGTATTGTTTGTGTTTATTAACATAATCATCAGTGTTTTGGATATTTCACTGTTTAACTAGCAATTCCAGTTAATGTTCCCTTTTATCTGCACTCCATGGAACATGACTGGTTTATGGGTATTGGGTTAATAAATATTCTTTGGTGACCTTTTATGTTTTCTCTGTGCTTTCTTCTTTTTCTTTACTCAGTCCTAGTCCAGAAAGGATGGAGCTTTCAAACTGAAGATATAATTCATATTCCTTGCTTTGTTCCACTTCAGTTTGTTCCTTTGTTTTAACTGGTGGGTTAATTTCCTTTAAGGAAGAGAAAAATGATAAGATATACAAAATGTTATTAATAAGCATTCATTTCCCTACAATCTATTCACAGGAATATAGACAAAAATACCTCCATTCACTAATCTAGACATAACTGTTAAAGTACTTTTGCGGTATCTTTACGGATACAAATAAGCAAATGAGCAATGTTCTATATGCAAGATATGCCCTATGATAAAGTTAATTGAATGCAACGCAAATTATAGGTACAGACAGAATGTATTTTGTTGTTGGATCCTACATGTACGGTATGTAGATAGTTTGGAATATAGAATGCGATTAGAGTAATCAGTCAACTCTAAAACCAGGGTTTGTACTAGGGGTAAGCAGAAGTGGCTTGTGCCTATGGAGCAACTGTGGGGGAGTGCTGGGCATATAATATTACCCCGTGCCTTTCCCTAGTTTCGGCTGGGGGGGGGACTGAATTAGCATGGGTTGGCCCCTGTTGGTGGTCACTTGTGGATGCCAAGCCACTGCCATGCTCAGGAATGGGGTGTTGAGGTGATCGGGGGGGGAGGGGCTTTTTACTTGGCCATGCTCAACCTTAGGCCAGGCATTGTCTGCAACTCTTGCTATATTCAACAATTACAGTTTAGGATGAAATTGTAGCCTGGGCAAGGGGTGTAACTATAGCAGGAGCAGACCCTGCAACTGCTGTGGGCCCAGTGGGCACTGGTTTATAAGCAATTTCAATATATGTTTATGAAAAATGTCTTATTACCAAAGTTTAGGGGTCCCTTAAATTATTTTGTATAGGGCCCAGTTACTTTTAGTAACCCCATGGAATGGGCTCTAAATACTTAAGAGATTCTATCATGATTTTATGATGTTCTTTTTATTTATAAATTACACTGCAAATAATTCACTCTACAAGTGTATTTCTTGGTTGTAATATTGGTGTGTAGGCAGCCATCTCAGGTGATTTTGCCTGGTCACGTGCTTTCAGAAAGAGCCAGCACTTTAGGATGGAACTTTCTGGCAGGCTGTTGTTTTTTCTACTCAATGTGATACAGTGGGACCTGGATTTTATTATTGAATGCTGTTCTTATATCTACCAGGCAGCTGTCTCTGGTTACCTTCCCATTGTTCTGTTGTTAGGCTGCTGGGGGGGTGATATCACTCCAACTTGCAGTACATGACTGGGGCAGCTGAGAAACTGTAATTTAAAGTCTCGCTTCAACATTTCCAGCCCCTTGTGCAAGTGACCTTTCACTTTGGGTGTTCAATGAATTGTGGCTACAGAAAAAGGTACTGGAAAGAAACCCGCAAAAACGTAACGGAACTGTCCTTTTTAACCAGCTGAAAGGGTGTTTACATGTGACCGTACAATGAGTTAAGGGTGTAACATGCAGATTTCAGTAACCATAGAACCCAGACACTTACAGTTTTTGCACTGAGATCTTTTAGTTCCAACTGTCTCTTTGCTGCTGCTCGCAGTCCTTCCCTATGGTTGGCAGATTCCAAGTGCTTGACTTCTCTCTCAAAGTAATGCTGAACGCTGGCATTCTAGAATCAAGCACAGGACTTGTAAAAATGTGTGAAATGCAAATGTGCCGGTATGTTAAAGTTTGTTAGGTTAAAAGTGAAATAATGAGTTTTTTTTTATTATTGGTACAAAATAGTGAGACAGAGACAAACCTCATTAGCAGAAGGATTACGCAGGTTCCAGGGGATTTCTAAGACGTGCAGAGTTCCCTGGTCATCACCCACTGCAAGAAAGTGCTGTTTTGCTGGGTTAGAAATAAGACATAGCATTATTTGTGCAGCCGTGATAAACAGTTTATTTAACTGTCACTCCAAGTTGTCATATCTGTATTAATGAGTAGGCTAATTTACAGAAATTGTATTATGTTGTGAAACATCAGCACACAAGGTTATAATTTTACAATTTAAGTTTAAAGAACTAACTTTTCTCCAGTTAGATTCCTATATACTGTAGTTGTGCTCTGCAAGACATGAGAAAAATTCATATTGCTTTGAACAGTAACACCAAAAAATTTGTTTTTTTAAAGTAATGAAAATATCATGTAGTATTGTCCTGCACTGGTAAAACTAATGTGTTTGCTTCAGGAAACACTACTATAGTTCATATAAACAAGCTGCTGTGGAGCAATGGCGGAAATTAAAAAAAGCTTATATGGCACAGGATAACAGATAACACCATTAAATTCTACAGAGCTTATCTGCTATCTGCTGTGTAACCTGAGTCTTTTCTCCTTTGAATGGCTGCCCCCATGGCTAAACAGCAGCTTATTTATATAAACAATAGTAGTGTTTCTGAAGCAAACACAGCAGTTTTACTAGTGCTGGGCAGCACTGCATTATATTTTTATTACTTTTAGGGCAGAGACACATGGTCAGATTCGGGGAGATTAGTCGCCCGGTGACAAATCTCCTCTTCTTTGGGGCGATAAATCTCCCCAAACTGCCTTCCTATCGGCTAGAATATAAATCGCAGACGGGATGGCACTCGGAGCGTTTCATTTTCCGATGTCGCCCAAAGCTTCCTCTTGAGGCAACGTCGGTCAACTTCGAAAAATGAAGCATTCGGATTGTCATGCCGCCAGTGATTTAGATACTAGCCGGCAGGAGGCAGTATGGGGAGATTAGTCGCCCGAAGAAGCGGAGATTTGTCTCTGGGCGACTAATCTCCCCGAATCTGAGCTGGGTCTATGCCCTTTAACACTCTAATTTTTTTTATTTTACTGTTCCTTTAAGAATTTTTAATGCAAATGTAATGCAAAGTAAGCTTTATCAGAAAGGTCTATATAAATAAACCAGTAAACCCTCAAGGTAATGCTATTTTGAATCCTCTGTCAAAAGAAATTTCACATTTCTTTCCTTCTATTGTGTACACATGGGCTTCTGTATCAGACTTCCTTCTTTCTGCTTAAACCTCCAGGCACAGCATGAGCATGCTCAGTTTGTTCCTCTCTCCCCCTCCCTCCTCCCCTCCCTGCTATAATCTGAGCCCAGAGCTGTGAGTGAGCAGGGAGAGACTCAGGCAGGAAGTGATGTCACACCAAGCTAATATGGCAGCAACATACAGAGAGCTTCTAAAGCGGTTTACTCAGGTGTGGTTAAGCATGCTACAGAATAAATATAGTCTTATAGCTTGCACTATTGTGGCTAATCTATTGCCAATAATCTGCCGCAGTAGTTTTGCTTCTTCTTTAAAGGAATAGTTCAGTGTGAAAATAAAAACTGGGTAAATAGATAGGCTGTGCAAAATAAAAAATGTTTCTAATATAGTTAGTTAGCCAAAAATGTAATGTATAAAGGCTGGAGTGACTGGATGTCTAATAAAACAGCCAGAATCCAACTTCCTGCTTTTCAGCTCTATAACTCTGAGCTAGTCAGCGACTTGAAGGGGGGCCACATGGTACATTTCTGTTCAGTGAGTTTGTAATTGATCCTCAGCATTCAGCTCAGATTCAAAAGCAATAGATATGATCCATGTGGCACCCCCTCAAGTCTCTGATTGGTTACTGCCTGGTAACCAGGGTAACCAGTCAGTGTAAACCAAGAGAGCTGAAAAGCAGGAAGTAGAGTTCAGACTGACATGTTATACATCAAATCACTCCAGCCTTTATACATTACATTTTTGGCTAACTAACTATATTAGAAACATTTTTTATTTTGCACAGCCTATCTATTTACCCAGTTTTTATTTTTACACTGAACAATTCCTTTAATGCATGTTAGACTGTTGCCCCCAGGCAGTGTAAAGGAATGAGCTCCACTCCAGCCTAGCTGACCAATACAGGAACTTGCATAGTATTTTCTGAGCTTATCAAAATGTTCAGCACAGCTTAGGGGTAATTTTACGTAAAGAATGCCCTTTGATTTTGTCTCTGCCACTCTTTTATAGGGTTTTGCATGCTTTTAAAGTTCAACTGACATGTTCCTATCTAAGAACAAAATCTGTTTTACCCCAGTCTATTGGTTATGCTTTGTTGTGAGTCTGAAGCAAACTCTGCATGTTCTTCTACACACTTAGCTAGGGAGTCATGCTGAGCTCTGATATGCTGCCTATGGTTCTGAACTGCACACCTGTCTAACAGAGCTACCAGCCATCCCTCAGCCCAGGAAGAACAATAGGCAGCTCTAGCACATAGGTACCAGAAAAGTATAGGAGCCTTGCAACTGAAGGAAACCCAAGGTTTGGGGAGGAGAATGTACGTTAAGTAGTGTGCTATTCTGTACTGATATAACATATCCTAACCTTTTATACTATTATGGTTAGGGCTTCATGTCATAGAGTCATTTCCAAAACTGCACTCTGAGCATACAGACAGGTTTAAAAAAAATCCTGTGTCTTAATTCTAAAATCTACATACAAGAGGCAATCCAAGGTCTAATGTATGTGATTGGAGCTGTTGCAATGTTCTGTGTCTGTGATGGCTCGTGGGTCTTCTCCAGGAGGTCCCACACGTCAACATTGCCGTCTTCTTTTCCAATAAAGAAAACCCCAGTCCTGGAAAGGGACCAATGTGCTGCTGTGAGTCGCTTCTGAGAGCAACATGAGTGAAAAATCGGTCCACTCTAAAAAGGACAGGAAAGAAAATCAAATACAGTGGTGTGAAAAACTATTTGCCCCCTTCCTGATTTCTTATTCTTTTGCATGTTTGTCACACAAAATGTTTCTGATCATCAAACACATTTAACTATTAGTCAAAGATAACACAAGTAAACACAAAATGCAGTTTTTAAATGAGGGTTTTTATTATTTAGGGAGAAAAGAAATCCAAACCTGTGTGAAAAAGTAATTGCCCCCTGAACCTAATAACTGGTTGGGCCACCCTTAGCAGCAATAACTGCAATCAAGCGTTTGCGATAACTTGCAACGAGTCTTTTACAGCGCTCTGGAGGAATTTTGGCCCACTCATCTTTGCAGAATTGTTGTAATTCAGCTTTATTTGAGGCTTTTCTAGCATGAACCGCCTTTTTAAGGTCATGCCACAACATCTCAATAGGATTCAGGTCAGGACTTTGACTAGGCCACTCCAAAGTCTTCATTTTGTTTTTCTTCAGCCATTCAGAGTTGGATTTACTGATGTGTTTTGGGTCATTGTCCTGCTGCAGCACCCAAGATCGCTTCAGCTTGAGTTGACGAACAGATGGCCGGACATTCTCCTTCAGGATTTTTTGGTAGACAGTAGAATTCATGGTTCCATCTATCACAGCAAGTCTTCCAGGTCCTGAAGCAGCAAAACAAGCCCAGACCATCACACTACCACCACCATATTTTACTGTTGGTATGATGTTCTTTTTCTGAAATGCAGTGTTACTTTTACGCCAGATGTAACGGGACGCGCACCTTCCAAAAAGTTCAACTTTTGTCTCGTCGGTCCACAAGGTATTTTCCCAAAAGTCTTGGCAATCATTGAGATGTTTTTTAGCAAAATTGAGACGAGCCTTAATGTTCTTTTTGCTTAAAGGTGGTTTGCGCCTTGGAAATGTGCCATGCAGGCCGTTTTTGCCCAGTCTCTTTCTTATGGTGGAGTCCTGAACACTGACCTTAATTGAGGCAAGTGAGGCCTGCAGTTCTTTAGATGTTGTCCTGGGGTCTTTTGTGGCCTCTCGGATGAGTTGTCTCTGCGCTCTTGGGGTCATTTTGGTCGGCCGGCCACTCCTGGGAAGGTTCACCACTGTTCCATGTTTTTGCCATTTGTGGATAATGGCTCTCACTGTGGTTCGCTGGAGTCCCAAAGCTTTAGAAATGGCTTTATAACTTTTACCAGACTGATAGATCTCAATTACTTTTGTTCTCATTTGTTCCTGAATTTCTTTGGATCTTGGCATGATGTCTAGCTTTTGAGGTGCTTTTGGTCTACTTCTCTGTGTCAGATAGCTCCTATTTAAGTGATTTCTTGATTGAAACAGGTGTGGCAGTAATCAGGCCTGGGGGGTGAGTACAGAAATTGAACTCAGGTGTGATAAACCACAGTTAAGTTATTTTTTAACAAGGGGGGCAATCACTTTTTCACACAGGCCCATGTAGATTTGGAGTTTTTTTTCTCCCTTAATAACGTAAACCTTCATTTAAAAACTGCATTTTGTGTTCAATTATGTTATCTTTGACTAATAGTTAACGGTTTTTGATGAGCAGAAACATTTAAGTGTGACAAACATGCAAAAGAATAAGAAATCAGGAAGGGGGCAAATAGTTTTTCACACCACTGTACTTCAAAGTCAAAAGTTGTCAAAGTTTCTGCCGAATTGCAAAGAAAAAAACCCACGTTATTGAGAACTTTAATAAATGTTTACTGGAACTTTATACTGGTTTTATATTTGCCCAAGTTTTAAAAGTATATGTGTTTTCTTTTCCGTTAAACAACTGCATTGCAAATACTTCCATATGTATGGTGTAATCCTCTCCACCTAGCCTTGTAGGCTCACTCAATCTTGAGTCAGTGTGGGCTGTTTCAACAGTGGAGTAACCATTTCTCCCCAGTGTTACCCAACTGGGGAATCCATCCAACAAGGAGCCAGCGTGACTGTGACCAATGAATTTGCCCGAAAGAGTAATATCACGTTGCACAGAGAAGGTGAGCATACACAGCTAGGAGCAGAGACTATCACTATTCATATGGCTAGGGTTAGCATGTCAACATGTTTGTTTATTAAAATAAAATCTGGGCTGCCATTATAAAGAAGTGTAAAATGTAACCTCTCCCAACTTTGGTGAAATGCAACTCCCAGCACCTTAAGACAAAAGCTGAGGAAACGAATCCACTTGAGAGAATCTGACACCCCTGTGTTCTTTAAGTCCTGTACATCAAGATGCCAATTAAATAAAAACACAGTCATGTATGACTCTTTGTCCTCAGACAATTGCCTACTATATAACAATGTCTGACAAAAGGATATCATGGAATATTTAATAACTACCTGTAGAAACCTCTAATTTTAAGTCCTGAGAAAACGGTAATGTTTGCATACACAACGAGAGCACAATGCTACCCTTTTCTAGGATTAGAGCAGGCAGTTAAATCCCTTTGTCTGGCAATGCTTTTAACATGAATACTCCTACTGTAACATAACACGTACGGTAACACCTTCTCTCCATATAGCAAAGTTCCAGCCTCCAACAGTGAGAATGAAGTCCTTGAGGAAGGGTGAGCGTTGCACAGTGTGCACAGCACCATCATGCACTACACTTGCTTGCAAAGGTTTCGAGCCTAGAAATATATTAGAAACAGGAATTATTGGCACTTATATTGTCTGCATTTGTACCTATTACAGCTACAGGATCCCTTATTCAAAAAACTCTGAAATCCAAGAACGCTGTCTCCTAGACAGTACAGTTAAAGCAAACAATTCTATTTTTTTCCTTTTGTAATAATAAAACAGTATCTTGTACCTTGTACTTGTAACTAAACTGCATGAATTCATAATGGTGGCAAAACAATGCTATCAGGTTTATTTAATGTTTCAATGTTTTATTTAGTAGAAAATCCAAATAACAGAAAGACCAGTTGTGGCGCTAACAAGTGGGTACAGATATGGGATCTGTTATCCAGAAAGCTCCCATAGACTCCATTTATCCAAATATTTTTTTTAAATAGATTTTCTTTTTCTCTGTAATAATAAAGCAGTACCTTGCACTTGATCTAAACTAAGATATAATTGATCCTTAGTGAAAGCAACAATTTTCTATTGGGTTTATTTCATGTTTACATGATTTTCTAGTGGACTTAAAGAGACAGACAGAAAATAACCTTTTTTTATTATCTATCACAACATTGTCTTTGAATGCTATTTATAATTTTGCCATAAAAGTATTTGCCTGATGCTTTTACATTACCTTTCTTAATACCCTGTTCCTCTATGAGGGGGCTGCCATATTTGTGCTGCAGGAGTCCCTTAGCATTAGAAACTAACTGACAGGTTAAGAAGGGACAGTCAGGTTTAGGAACTTCAATCATCAATTACTTACAAAGGCAGAACTATCAGCGAAAAACCATCAACATGACCTATAGGCAACTTTTAATATATATTAATATTTTGAAAATAAATTTTTTAGTGTCAGTATCATTTTAAGGTATGAAGATACCAATTTGTTACCCGGAAAAGCCCAGGTCCTGAGTCTTCTGGATAACAGGTCCCAGACCTGTACTGCATACTGGATATATCTTGCTAGCTCTGCAGCAGAAGCAAACACAAAAATGAAGTAGAGTAAATACAATACTTACTAATTAGCCGTCCGGTATCACCATCCTTTTCCATCTTCCAGTCAGTATACACCAATTCACCATCCTAAAATAATAAACACTGGTTATTGTTATTTCCTCAAACCTCTCTGAAGAACATTTGTGAATTCCTTTAAGAGCATTTCACTCTTCACTCTCTGCTCTCAAAATCTTTTAGTTCATATTCAAATATGTGCTGTGTCCTCCAGTATGTATTGAAAGGGAAACGCTACATATTTAAAGGATGTCTTTCATTTAATTTGCTTTACTTGAATAAAATATAGTTGTATTCCACTATATATGTTCTGTAAGGAAAATATTATGGTTAAGATCTGCTGAGGTAAGCAAAATCCCAGTCGTACGGTTTATATAAATGTAAATTACACAGTGAAACATAGACATCATAAAAATCATGACAGAATCCCTTAAAATACAATCAGTGTCATCATACAGGATCTCGTTGTTATAAACATAACAAGAAATTTACAGCAGTAGTTTAGATAACAGCATTTAGTATTACTTTTTCTAGACAGGATCAACTTACCTCCGTTCCAACAAAGTACTTGGTATTGATATCATCAAGAAGCTTTGGGTTTTTGGCCGAGGCAGCTCTCAGACTCTTGTATTCAACTACTGCCCCTGTCTTCTCTTCCTTGACTTGGATGGGCAGTTTATCTAAGATATGTTTACAAATTACAAAGTGTAGAACCAAATGGGAATCCTAGGTTAACGTGCACCAAAAGGAATGAATCCAATTCATGAATCTCTTATTTCAAATAAACAGTATTTCTATATGTATGACTGCACGTCATACATCTTCATGACTTTAATATTCCTTACAATACAATGTATTTGTAAAAATCCAAAAAAACAAAACAAACAACACAAGAAAGTTCAAATCTGTGTCTGAAAAAAATATTATAGGCAGGTGATATAAGTTGTTTTAATACACCCACTTCAGTCATCCTAATTTCCGTGGGATAGCCCTAAGTCACAAAAGATCATGGTCATGTCTGGATGTAACTAAGGTAAACAAGAACATATGAATATAGATATATGTTTTAAAACATTGTTTTTTATTGGTTTTCATTCAATAAGCAAAACAAAAGTAAAAAGGGGGGGGAGAAAAAAAAGGGAGGGGGAAAGGGTTCACATGTGTATATATTTAATAGTAAACTAAGCATCACTTATTATGTATTGATCCAAATCCGATCTTAATAGCTGTCTGTAGGCTAATTACTTAGTGGTTGTACTGTACTCATCACTGGTGTCTGCTTATTATCCATGGAAGAGAGTTTCCGAGCTTTCTTGCAGACAGTGGCAGGATTTTGGCGTGGTGTTTTTCTGAGGTTGGGACTTTTCAGTGATACAGGGCTGGGAAAATTGGTCATATATGGGCCATGGGGCAGCTACATAGAACAGGCTCTACAGTGCCATAAGGAGGGACACATTCCTAAAGGTGGCCATAGACGCACAGATAATATCATGTGAAAAAATTTTTGTATGATATTTGGTGCGCGTATGGTGGGAAATGAGCCAACCGATTTCGGCAGAAGACTTGGATATTGGTCGATCGGGATGGACGGAAAATTTTGATCAGGTGCCTTTGAAGGCAGCGAAACATCGCCCATTGCTAGTGCTGAATTGTCAGATACAGGTAGAATTCTATTGTTTCTACCTGTATATCTGACAATTCAGCTCTACACGTGTGTATTGAAATGAACGATCTTTCTTGGAAAGATTGTTATGTCTTTGGCCACCGCAACACCAATGTTTTGATCTAGAAGTGCACTCCCTTATTAGCAAATCTGGATGTAGAGGCAACTCGCACAGGTGATTACACTTCCGTTTTGCAATGTGCACTGCATTATTCACTGTTTAGGCTGCCATGTATGAGGACAGCTTGCATTATGGTATTACAAGTTATGAATGTAGGAACAATTACTGGGTTGACTGAAGTTATTGTCCTGTTTGGACTGTGTTTTTCACAATAATACACTAGTATGTTGTTGATTTGCTGGAGGCACTTGCTGTCTACAGATTTTTAGGAGTAAAAAAACAGAAGAAAACACTGTAAATTGGGCAGAGCATAAACAGAAGAGGGAGAGAGCAGAGCAAAAATGAGAAGGGGTGAATAAGAGGGAAAGGGGAGGGAGTGGACTGTGGGATAAATAATAGATAGGGAAGAACAGAGGTAACTAGAAATGAAATTTAGTGTATGAAAACAAAAGCTACGGGAGACATTGTGAGGGTATAAAAAGGGGTGGAAAAGGATGTAATGCAAAGAGGACAGAGAGTTATGGGTAAAACAGATGAAACACAGAACAGAAGAATGTTTGAAGGGAAGAGAAAACAGAGAGTGGAAGATGGAGAAAAACCAGAGGAGAGAAAATTAGGCAAATTGAAGGGAGAGTAGAAAAAGTAAAGGAAGGGGGAAGAAAGTACAAAAGGAATATGGGAAGGGTGACAAAAGACTGGGCAGAAGAAAGGGACATAAGGGGAGAATTTGGTGGGAAAAAAAGAACAAAAGACAAGAGGAGGAGATGAGGAGAGTCTGACATACATAAATAAGAATGGAATGGTGTGCAGTAGGAATGATGTATGGTTTTTGCTGCTGTGTACTGGTGGCCTGATCCTTGGAAGGCAGACCCTAACCATTAAGTTTTATGGGGCACAAAGTTTCTGATGATGGTCCTGTACTTTAAGCACAAATAATTCCAATAGTCACATACAATTAACTTCTGCGCTAAGCAAATGTATGCAGTCAGTTTCACAGACACAGAGCACTCATCAGAAAGACTGTTTGTTGCGTGCAGGAATTCTTTGTGCTTTCTTAATAAAGCTCAGTTCTATGGCAGGAGGCTGTGCTGAATACAAAATAAAGATAGCCTAACCACTAACCGCGTGAATTGCTTTTCTCTTGAAATGATTTAATGGTTGCAAAATAGTTGTGGTTTGTACATGCTATTTTCATGACTCCCAACGATCAGTTTTGTGGGAAAGCAATAGAGGCCTCTATATTACTTGCAGAGGCATATTTGTGGGCACCACTAGCCAAGCAAAGTTGGCTTCAGACATAGAAGATGGAAGAGGGAGGGAGAGCAGAAAAGAGTGTGACATGGAAATAATCGGGGGAGGGAAAGGAAGGATTTGGTTGCAACCACCGTTTATTAATCTTTCTATCTATGCTGCCTTTCTGTCCAGCTCACAGCTAAATTTAGAAATTGTTCATTACCAAGCTGCAGAATTCCAGGTGGCAAGGACATAGCCTCCTGTAGGAAAGTACAAAGGACGCCAAAGTAAATTCTGAGGTATTAGAAAATCCTGGCAGTGTGACAGCATGGACTGCATGGTTATGTACAGCCATATCCATTATTTTTCTGTATAAATGGCGGGGTCTCAAAGCTCATAGCTAAAACCTCTTTAAAACCTACATAGTTTATTATACACAGTATCAATATGCAGCAAAAACAGCTTTCTAGAAGAAATAATTGCAAAATGAAAAACCACATAGGCACTCAGAATCACAGGCACAGCACAAAGTGCTACACACACAGCATACTGCCACTTAGGTTCACAAAAACTTTGATATTTCTATAATAAAGGTGCATGGATGTTGGCATGAATTGGCTCCATAGCAGCTACAGGATTAAATATGTTTTGGGGCAAGTACCCACTACATATACCAACTTTGGTTGGCAGTTCCATTGCAATTCTTTGGTGTGCCTTTACCCACTGCCTCTCATTGTATATAATAAACTTGGGGCACCCTCTCTGTATAATCAGTGTCCAGTGTCCAGTTGGGGTCCAATTCTATAATGTGCTTAAGTACCAGTTCCCACTATATAATGAAATAAATAAATTTATAAGTATCAAGAATTCATGCAGTTATAATGTACATTAAAAACTGACCTGCCTACCCTTTTACACCACCAATTTAAAACGATAAATAGCTGTTTTTCATATATTAAAAAGTATTATTAAAATAAATCAAGGAGGAATTCATAGGTAAAAAATCACTATTAATAGTATTTTGCACAGTCCATAAAGAAAAACTGTAGAACTGCACTAATCCACAACTTGTTAGCTTTGAATTATACTGATACTGGGTTATTAATTCAACAGCCTCCATTCATGAACTTTATGGACTGTGCGAAATAATATTAATTGTGATTTTGTTTTTACCTATGAATTCCTGCTTGATTCATTTTAATAATACTTTTTAATATATGAAATACAGCTATTTATTGTTTTAAATTGGTGAAGACTAAAAGGCTGGCCAGTTTTTAATGGAATGTATAACAGCATGAATTCTTAATACTAATACATTTATTTATTTGATTTCAGTGCCATCTTTAGCTTTTAAAGGTGGGAAAGGTGGATAAGGTCCCCACCTGTTGGTATTTTGAGTGCCCCTATCGGACATATACTATTTTTTGTCCCACTATATAATGTTCTTGAGGGGCAGGAACTACAGTTATTGTCATCGTAAATATGATTTGTGGTGCCGTTACCTCTGTTTTTTTTTGTTTTGTTTTCTCTCTGTACCTGGCACTGAATACTACCATAATATACTACATGTTCGTTATTTGGTACCAACACCCATGGAAAAGGCTTGTCCCTATGCAGCAACCCCTGTTTGTTATACAAGTGTGACCTTCATCGTGCAATACTGAAAAGGATTCACAATGATCAGCACCATATACAATTTATAAAGGATAACAGCCTTCAGTCTGTTCTAAACATGTAGATATATCTGTCTAAGCAAAGGGACATAATATATCAGTGTCACGGTATTCAGTTCCTGCTTTGCAATGGCTTGTGATTTGTGGCCAACAGTTTATGTAAGATCCGAAATAACAACACAGCAGAAATAGAAACAGGAAATGACTGGAGTGTGCCAGGATTAGCTTTGGCTTTCTATCGGAAACATTAGACATGCAATCTTAGCATTTGGCTTTTAGACAAGTCTTTTGCCCAGGCCTATATATAAGAATCACTGTAATATTTCTCCTTGCAATTAAGAAATGGTGGAGAATTGATGCAAATTATTGGCTAAAAGAAAGGATGAGCGAATGGTCAGAATATATACCAAAGTATATAAAGGGATGCCACTTCAGAATCCAAGCTGCTGTCCTATTGTGTAACAGGCAGTGCCATGCTACGGGTGATCATGTGACTCTACACACTTCCTCTTAGAAAACTGCAGTTAAATGACTGAAACACTAACTATTGTTAAAAAATGTGATAGTCACAGACCAATAACCTTCTGTTTGAGACAAAGGGAGCTTTTCTTTAAACCATGTGATGGTGATAGTTCTAAGTGTATAAAGAACAACAAATAGAAAGTTAACCCAAATGCCCATCTCACACATTTTTTTTAAGACACAGTGCATTTCTTTTTACTAGCATTTAGAATGCATACCACATGCATAAAAATGCATCATGTTAGACCCACAGCAGTCCTGTGTTGTGTAACACCCATATTAAAGGCAATAAGTTCTGGAATTCGAATTGCTCTTTAAGAGATGATGAAATTAAGTTTTTATAAAACTACAACTTTTAATATAATAGGAAAACTAGCTGCTTTTATTAAGCCTGGCCAATATGAGCTAAAATTTTGCTTTAGTGGACCCAACAGAGGTAGGACATTTTTTTTTAAATTTTTAGATAATGGTAGATATGCGCACAAATAAATAACCACAAGACACATTTTTAAAGGTTGCTCTGACAATCCTGCAGGATTTCCAAATATTCACAATTTTATGGAATGGCCAGCCTACTTATTGGAAGGAAATAAATTCACTGACATACAGGTAATGCTAGCAGGTATGCCAGTGAACTTCTTTCCTTGCATTGTTGAGGGGTTTGCCGATCCCCCGTTTTGCTGGGCACCAGGGACTCAAGTTCCAGGAGGGCCAGGGTGTGCGTTTGTAGTTGAATAATCGACAGCCTAATTATTGCCCAGTTGGCTAGTTTGTTAGAAACTGATCTTTATCTATCTATGCGCCTTCCTGGTTTGTGATTCTGGAACACAAACAGACAGGAATGATTACTCTGGAATGATGAATCCCACATTTGATAAACACTGATATAAATCTAATATTCTTTCCTGGAAGCACAAACATGCTTTTCAGGGTGACTAATAAAATGTGATCAATCCATACATCAAACCAAGTTATGAAACAGTAAATCAGCCCCACTCAGAGGCAACCATATCCAGTTGCTATACCTTTTTAAATGCTTTCCTTAGGGCATTACCTATTCACCAGTATACATTATATAAGATGGACTGCAGTGCAAATGTTACCTAATGTCCTGGTGTGATGATGCTCCTCACTAAGACTGATTTTGATAGGGCTATATTCTCCACTCATGTCAGACTTTGGTAAGGTGGCCTTGAAAGTAAAAACAATGAAACAAAAATGTTCCAATATGTAGCAGTAAGCTTTATAATAGGGCGATATCACATCATTGACACCTTTCTGATGTCATATTGTAACATGATACCAAGAAGGATTAAAGTAATAACTGGAGAATTTGCTCTAGATCTTATAACCTATAGCAACCAAATATATGTTTCCTTCATCACATCAGTAAATGCTATTTATTTACTTGTTACATACATTCATTTGTATCCATAACATTTATTATGAAGTCATAAGTGTGTAATAAAATGGTAATCACTGAAGTGAAAGAGATTTTATTTATATATATATATATATATATATATATATATATATATATATATATAAATATAACCTCTGGGTATATATATATATATATATCTGTACTCTGGGTACAAATAATACTACTACTGGTACTCTGGGTATGGGTACAAATAATACAATCTCATTGTGTTTTACATATCTCCTTAAATTAACCATTGCTTAATTTGAGTTTTTACAATTTTACAATTTTTTTTCGAGAAAAACACAACTCGACCTTTGATAAATAACCCCTAAGTCAGGTGTAAATACCAGACACTTTGTCTTTTTTAACATAATTTACTAAATAACTATATGACATTGTAGCTTACCCTGCCAACCAAGAAAAACCTATTAAACTTTTTAGCGCATTCAACTTTAACTTTAAAGGGGTGGTTCACCTTTAAATTAACTTTTAGTTAGTCTTTCATTAGTTAGTTTGCATAGCTTATAAAATTATTTTATTAAAAAAAATAAAACCAATTGAAATTGTCTCAGAATATCACTCTCTACATCATACTAAAAGTTAACTCGAAAGGTGAACAACCCCTTTAAGGATTCTTGGATTAAAAACAGTACTGAAAGTACACGGCACATACACTGTCACAGATGGTTGCAGTTTCCTGTACTGTTTCTGCTCTGCAATCCTCTGCACTCTTTTCATTCCTGATTTGTCCTTTCCTAATATGCCCCCTACTGTCTCATCTTTGTGTATTCCCCTCTCTAATACCATTGTCCAGTACTGCTTTTTTCTTTACTAATGACATTTTCCTTACTCTGATAAATGGTCTCCAGGTTAGATCAATGTACTTGAAAGTATCAGGGACACCATGAGGCATTTGTTTGTCTTCTGCATTCTTTTTTTCCGCTGCAGTCAGCGTTTTCTGAGGTCGGATATCCCAGAACATTATTGAGCTGGAAAGTAGCAAAATGATATTGAAATACTTGTTACCCCAGGCGTGTAAAATTAATAGATATCACTAATCCTTTATGTAACTTAATTAAATACCAATGTACCAACTGAATTACAGTTTGTTTTATCATCTAATCATAGAATGATATGAGGCTATTTTCTACTGATTTGTCCAGGGAATGTAACAACTTTAAATTAATATACATTAAGAACCAACTCAGAACTCAGAAATATGCTTATAAAGAAGAGGCAATATATTAAAATGTACTGCCTTAAAAATTTTTACTGTTCTAAATAATTTTATGAACTACACTTAGGCTATACTAATGTAAATGTTCTGAAAGCTTGCGATGATTATCTTAGTTAGTCAATAAAGGTATTGCCTTTATACCACCCGTTTACCATACAGATTTCAGTCTTTGCTTTTAAGATATAGTGGCGTACCAATCAGGGGAACATGTGACGAGCTGAATGGAGTATCCACTTTTATTCTCATAAGGATTTCCAGCATTCGAGAGCTAGAAAGAAAAAGTGAAAATCGTGTTTTGCATAAAAGCAAAAATCAATAAAATAATAAAACAAACAAAGCAAACATATCTAAATTGTATTATCTGTGTCACAGTTCTGCCATATCTGTACTATCTTGTGTCATATAAGGGCTTCATTTTTAAGACCTTTATTACAAATTTTGTCCTACGAGTAACAACACAAATACACAGCAGGTTTATTGTACTCTAACTAGAAGCTTTCTTTCTAAAGGGGAAAAAATATCCCCTTTAGGGTCAAAACAAAAGGTAGTCAGCAGAGGCAGCTGCCTAGTGCGCAAGAGATGGGGCATACTTTCTGGGGACTTAAAATATGGGCTAAAAAAGCTGCCAACTCAGTTCTTCTAATGGGCCTACCATAAGGAAGAGGACTTAGTAATGTGGTCTGCACCCTGAAGGCCATCATTATCATTGTTGTGATCCAATCATTTGGCTTTTGTGGCCACATAGGAAAATATTCTCTCATTTGGTGACCTCACTAAATGTCCACTTATTTTAAGTGTATGGCCAGCTCAGGTTTGTGTTAGTATCCAAACTGTAAGAGCACCGATATGAGCAAATGAATGTCAGCGGTGGCAGTGAGGGGGTGGGTGAAGGGAGTAAGTTTGCACCATGAGTGAGGCAAAAGGATGGAGTCAAACTACTACTTGGCCTGGCTTACAACTTATGTAAAAAATGCATAAACACTATCTGAACTTCCAAAAATAAATATACATTTATTTTTTCTACACAGACGTACCTTATTTTCACCGATTGAGAGTATAGCATGACAGTCTGCCCTGACAGGTAGGAACTATTTCTCAAGTACCTTAGGCTCACAGAGTCATTTAATCCCTTCCTCACGAATGTCTGTTATGAAGTGAGGGCTGCTTTTTAGAGGATCTATGCAGCACCTACTAAGCAAAAGGACTTCAAGTCCCAGAATTCACCATTTCACAAGTGAGCACGGCTAGGGAGGGGATTGTTAACTCAGCAGGCTATATATATATATATATATATATATATATATATATATATATATATATATATATATATATATATATATATACATATTGTTTTCAGAACTTCAAACCTGACTGAAGTGAGAAAGGCCTAGGGTTGGGCCGAAACGTCAGTTTGAAGTTCTGAAAAATGATTTTTTATAAATAAGCCCTGTGAGTGTGGATCCTTTCAGATATACATGGAAAATTTTGAAGTTTTTGCACCCAGGCACATTTAATGATTTTATCGAGAGTGCCGGTAGCCAAGAGAAATATATATATATATATATATATATATATATATATATATATATATATATATATATATATATATATATATATATATATATATATATATATATACACATTGTCCCTATAATGCACTGCTGATAGATTTCATGTTATTATCTTCATCATCATCATCACTGAAATATTGTAATATTATCAATACAGACATGAGAATTACAACAATTTAGCACACAAGAAGCACAAAATAGGCTTGTATGTTTACCTCAAAATAGTCTGGAAGCCAGTGAATATCACTTATGACATTCTTATGTCCATGCTCTATGGATGAGACTGCACAGTATCTCACAAACTGTGGGCCCTTGGGGCCACTAGATTCCAGCCCTGTCTAAAGAATAAAAAGGGACAGACAGATACAACATTCAAAAATAACTACGTTTAGTTTAAAACCATTGCAAATCCGTAGTGAATATTGCTTAGAATTGTGTTTTTTTGTTTCATTTAAAAAATTTTTTTACAACAATTGTGGAGGCCAACCCTTAGTTCTGCTCGCAGCAGAGCACACACAGCCTGTATAGAAGTAAATTGAATCTTCTCTTACATAAATAAGACAATTGTCTATAAGCAAACCTTTATAGGTTCAGAATGTTTAATTACAGTATGATTTTATTGTACCAAAAACAAATAATATTTAAATTTGATTTGCATGTAGCCACACATTTCTTCTTCCTATGAATAATGGTATTGGTTATATGATATTCTTCAATGCACCATTTCCAGATTTTTTGGGAGTGGAATATAAAATATATATTTGATGTATGATTAGTGCTTGTGCAGTATTTGTGAATATATTCCCAGCTGTGCATGCCACATACATTGTTATTTTTATTGATTATAGAAATAACCAACAGTGCTCTCTATTTTAAATATTTCAGTAGTGTCCTGCTCCAGGCATCATCTTTAAAAGGTCAGGATTTAAATATATCTGTTCTTGGCTGATTGTGTGGTCATTGGGTATTTAGCAATTTTCACTGGATTACATGTCCATAACAGCGGGTAAATCTGATACCTGACTTCTTAAAGCCCTTGAGGCCTGCAGCTGGATAGTTCAGAAGTAATTATATGCTGGGGCCGGCCAGGACAATAATACAGAAAAAAAGCTGTAAAAAGGATTGCTATAAGGATATAAGGAATATGAGTATTGCACCCAGTTATACAGGATAATACATTTTGCATATATTGGTGTATAACTGGTTTTATTTCCCTACAAGCATACAGTATGGTAGTTTAGATCTGTCTGTGTTTTTGAGCTGGTGTCTGTATTTTTATATATCTGTATCTCTGTCTATATAGTATTAATGTAATGTCATGCATACATCTGTATAACTCCAGGCCACAAAAGTACATATATTTTAATCTGCTTTATGGCTCCAACTGACATCTGGTTTATAGGAAAAAAACAAGACCAACATATGGCCAGATTTGGAAATGCAGTCATTAGACTGTACAGTTTGTGTAATGTAAAGTGGCCATCTGTTTGTCTTGCAGTCTCTCTATTTATAATGTGTCAATTACCTTTTTACAATTTTACAATTGTATTGTGTGCATATTTATACAACTGTCTACCTTAATTCCAGGGAGTGTATGTTGTCACTTTAAGAAACTGTGCAATTGCTCTCTCTAAAAATATAAAGAACCATGATCATTCCTGATGTTTGCTATTGAGCCCTCATCTTAATGCACTTGATATTATAACTAGTGTAGGCATCAATGCTGATATTCCACAAAAATTCTGGTAGGTGTTAAGTACCCAGTATAGCTGTTGTTCCATTAATATGTTCTGTCATTAATATTCTAAGTATTCAGTGGTACAAACATATGGGTACTGCAAACATACTGTACCTTAGTTGCTGTGTTCTTGCTTGCACCTGCCTTTGTAGTTAAGCTTTCTTGATATTCAGAGATATCCCATAGTACAACCTATATTAAAACAAGATCTTTATTTTGATGTAATGCATGCTCCACTTTATATTTTCTAACATAAAACTCATAAAGAAATGTTAAAAACGTGCATGACCCAATGTGAGCCATTAATTACATTTGTGGTACAATCCTGTGAACTATGGAGGAAATGGCTTTGTAGGATATAAAAACACATCACGCATGATCACCCACATTGCCATATTTGCCCTTTAGATATTTTCAAAAGACATCAATAAAGTTACGCTGTTTGATTTTCTGTGCTTTCTCCCTCCTGCTTGTTTAGAATAGCCTGACTCTGCATGCTGCTTTTATGTATTCCTATTTCATTATCCTCTTGTATGTAATTTTATGTGTAACATTGGCAAAACCCATTGTTAATCTATAAGGCCAGCTTCACATGGGATACCCTCTTGCCAGTCTAGTGAGGCCCATATAGCTTCTCATATGCCTTTGTTATTAATATTCTAAGCAATGTTTCAGTTGGCCTTCCTCATTTATTATGTATAGTTTTTAAAATTTCAGCCTTCCAATTCTGCCAGTTTCCAGCCTGCATCTGAAAATACTGAAACATATTAACTTGCAGAAGGGGGGAGGTTACATTTAAATTTTATATTCAGTTTTAGTCATTTGTATTTGTTTTCAGTCCATCTGCTATTGATTTTCCATTCTGAATTAGAACTGCTGCTTGTTAACAAGGTAATAAACCCCTAGCAGTCATGTTGCAGTTGAAATTGCAAGCCTGAGAACTGCAGAAAAAAAGTAAACTGCTAGTTTAGGAATACTGCTGTCTAGATATTACTAAAACATTTTTACTTGGTGAGGTCTGGGTGTCCACTGTTGAATAACATGTGGAATGTGAGAAGCCCTGGCATAGATTGCCAGCAGAAATATATTTCACCTTATAGGAAAGAATTAAACCTTGTACTAGCAACTATAGGAATTCATATAGGCCATGTAGCAATCCTGGTCTGAATAGATACTGATAGCATAAGATAATACAGAACTTTATCATAAAATTAGTTATTTCAACCAACTCTGCGTTCAGGAATACAGTTATGCTACCACCTTGTCCTACTTTTCCCTTGTGAAGGAGAGGGAAAGGGAATATGAAAGAAAGCTTCATACTCCAAACAAACTATTTATAAATTAAGTACTTGTGAATAAAAACAATAGGCAGAACATATTACAGAATAAGATGTTTACTAAGATTATATTAAATATATGCTTGTAAAATCCCTTCTTCTTAAAAATGCTTGGCTTCTTAGTCACCTAACACTATTGAAAAGACCAGTAAGTAGCAATCTTCCTGTTTCATTACAATAAGAACTTGTCAGTACTATTTCATTCAAGTGATGTTTAATACAATATTATGAATCACAACTTCAAAGCCACATTTCACCCTGGGTGTAAGATGTAATTATACCACCTGTGATCTGTAGTGATTAGAGCATTGTGTGTGCAGAAAACCCACTGCAGGTGCAGCTTAGTAGAACAAATAGGACTTGTACATGCAATTCAAAATAGACTATGTCTTGTAGAAATTTGATATAGTCCTTACATTGCCTCTATTGCCAAACTATTTCATTTTTAAATCTTAAATCACTTTTTGTGTATAAATTCTCAGCTTGTCACAGATAATGTACATCAATACTCCACTTGTGCCTACCTGTCCATTAAAACAACCTCCGGCGATAATGTTGGGATCTGATGGGCAAAACTTAAAGCAATAAATGTCATCTGGACACTCAAGCATCAACTACAAGAGAAAAAAATATGCAAAAATACATAAATCATATTTAAATCCCATGTTTCTTTATCTTCTGGATGCATTTTCTATGAATTCATATTATTTAAAGTGTGTTTTTTCAGAGATAACTGTTTGCTCCTAAATGTCACCTGTGGATGTAATGGATCTGTGAAGCTCCAGAAAAGAATCAGTGATGGTTTCAACAGGATTTTTGAAGACATGTTCACACGATCTTCAAAGGAAAGTCGTTCGGTCACTGAAACAGCAACTAATCCTGTTGAATGAAGTGAAATTTAATATCATATGTACATTTTATCTAAAACATCACTGAAAAGGACACAAAAAATGCACAACATTACCATGGATTTTTGGGTGCCAGTTTATGCAGCTGATGGTTTTGGAATTGCTAAAGATATGATCTGTAAATGACTGTGACTCTTTAAGGTGGGAATCAGATTTGCCACCAAATGTACTTTCTTCTTCTGACAATGCCTTCCAGTCATCCAAAAAAGCATTCATAATTTCATTTTGCTGCAGCGCTACCTCAAGCCTTAATATTGGAGAAATGGGGATACGGTTAATTATACATATGTAATTGAGGGGTTCTAGAATTTTGCAGTAAATAATGAAACACAATATTTGGTCAATTGTACATAATAATCTATTTAGCATAAATTGCTTTGTGAACCTGTGAGAAGTCATCACTTCCAGCACATCATAGGCTGTGAGTTTGCTGGATCAACGGGCTGTGCACATGGAAGAGGAGGGGTGGTGCTTTGCTCATTACAAAAATGATTTTGAATGTTTTGCAAGGTGCAAAAAGGAGAGGCTTTGGTCGTCTTTACACCTCCATAAACAGTCTACATCTTCACCCCAAAATCTTATTGTGCCTGAAACTAAGTTATGTGGGCAACCACATGCTGGGTCTGAAATATTCAGTGTCTACAGTCTGTATAAATAGTAACAATGTAGTAAACAGTAATTAAAGTGAGGGACATAACTGGTTCTAAACCAATTTTTGGGTCATGAAGCCGATTCCCCAATTTCACCAAGAGTTCCCCAAGAGAAAAAAAAAACACATATTTATTAAACCTACTTACCTTATAGAAACAGAATTAATGAAGTCCTTAAAACCTTTAGAAGACAAACACTCTGTTTTTTCCTCTTCTTTAAATTCCCTTGGAGTATACTGAGTACAGGCATTTCTAGGATATCCCCTACAGAACAAGAACAAACACCTCCAGACTAGTACAATTGGCCACGGATTTTTAATGTCTTAAGGTAACATGCTTTCCAAAACTGTTTTGCAATACTAGTATAATAAATCATTTATCAGAAATTAGGAATAACTGATAGGTCTCTTTGTTTATGTATGCTCTTTGTATCCTTGTGCAATCACTCCATCCTATCCCTTGAACTCAGGCAAAAGTTAGTATTATTAATAAAGGTTCTTCCTGCCTTCCGTTCTGAATTGAGGCTATTGTTGCCTTATAGAGAGAATGAGAGATGTGGAATAAGAACCCGGCGATCATAGGACACATATATGTTCTGATCACAGCAATTTCACTGATATTAAAAGCAGTTTGAAAATGAATAGCCCAGATGATAATTCCAGTCATTGGGCCGATTGTGAATAATTGAATGCAATTGGTTAAGGTTTGCATAGTCCACTGGGCATAATCTCATGCTACACAAACCAAAATTATTTTAGGTGGTTTTAAAATCCATGACTCGACTACATCTGCAATGAGATTGATTTCAATTTGTGATTGACCTGATTCAGCTAAACGTATGCCGTATATAGGGGTAAAAAAAACAAACAAATCATGAATCTGAACACTAACCACTTTGTCTGAGTACTATTCTCCTGTGTGAGTGGTACAACTTGTATTCCAGTATCCCTTTCCTTGATCTTAATGCTAAAACGTTTATCCTGATAAGGTGTACATTCCATGTAGCCATCTTTAACATCTGATGCGTTGTGGTCACCAAAGTTGATTTTGGCTCCAAACTTCCTCTGTATTCGGGAAATCATAAACCTTATCTGCAGAATACAGTATGAAGATCATTAACCCTGACAATGGCATGTTAACATAGCAATCAATTAAAAGAGAATGCTGCTATAAATGCATTAAAGATATAGGCAACCTCTGACATCATCCTCCTGTTCGAAGTTTTCAGTTGTACAAAAGTACTAGAGGTTTTGTAAACCTGCAAGAGTGAAAATACTTATTGCATATAATAGTAAATATAACTTAAATGCATGGGAATAAAAAAAACAGCTAATTTAACACACAACTCCAATAAAATATAAAAGATTCCAAACCTGTATGCTAAACCTTGAAATCATTTTGAACACACACGGTGCAGAGAGTCTACACGCTCATAAGTACATTTTTTTAGGACAGGATAATAAATCTTATAGCATTAAATCAATATCATCCAATCTATCACTCAGCTCTGATACCAACCTCTGTAAAAGAGGCAGTGAGTCAACTTATATATAAGCATTCCAACCTTGGTGCCACTTTGTTTCACCATTTCATCTTCAATTTCTTTTTCACTTCCCAGAGATACCCAGGGTTTGGGAGATGGAGGCTTATAGTTATATTCCGGCTCATCATCTTCCATGTCTTCTTCCTCAGTTAGAGGGTCAGGAGGCTGGAAATGACACATTCCATACATATTTGTAAAGAAGACACTACAATGTTGGTATCACAACATGCTGGTCTGCCATTGCATTCTCTATTATAATTCCCTAATATACAGTACTTCTAAACTTAGTTGCGTATTTACTAAGATATGACTAAGATATCATCTGCTACTGCTGCAGGAAGTACTTCTCTGATGACTACTATCAGTTAGTGCAGTGAATGCAAATTTTGAGAGTAGTTACTTGTGCAATACTTAATTTTTAAATTTAAATACTTACAATGTTTAAATGGCTAAAGCACACTGATTTGACTGGCAAAGCAGCAGTTTGGAGCATGGCAGTTAGGATTATGAAAATAGCAATGCTTCCAGTCCAATCAGCTTGCCCACAATCGTACAAGGTGCCACATTCCCTTTGAAGGTAAAAGATCATGTGAATCCCAATGCTGATAGAATACTGCACAATTTATAGGCTAGAGGTCCCAAAAAACCCCAGAAGTACCTATAATACAGGTATGGGACCTGTTATCCAGAATGCTCGGGACCTGGAGCTTTCCAGATAATGGATCTTTCCGTAATTTGGATCTTCATACCGTAAGTCTACTAGAAAATCATGTAAACATTGAATAGAACCAATAGGCTGGTTCTGCTTCAAATAAGGATTAAGTATATCTTAGTTAGGATCAAGTACAAGGTACTGTTTTATTTTTACAGAGAAAAAGGAAATTCTTTTAAAATTTAGATTATTTGTTTAAAATTGAGTCTATGGGAGATGGCCTTTCCATAATTCAGAGCTTTCTGGATAATGAGTTTCCAGATAACGGATCCCATACCTGTTCTATTAATAACATATGCGCGTACTATAAAAAGGCACACTTACATGTAGGATGCTTTCTTTAGCTTCTTCTGTTATAACAAGATAGAAATTCTGGCCATACTTAAAATCCTTATCAAGAACAAGCAGTAATTCATCTCCAGGATATTCCTGTAAAAGATATACAGTAAATGTTCTGTTAAGGGCAGTAAATTGTTTTGATGACAATCTGTATTCAGAAATAAAACAAACAAAATATGTCCCACCCACAAAACCCTAAAAAACAACCCCTATAAACCAGCTAAACCCCCATACTATATGCATATTATATATATTCTATGAAGGCTTCGGAGGGCAACATCAGACCTACAGGCATCCAGTTGTAGAATATCATACAGTTTGTTTGCTTGTATGATATTTTATCACTTTTTATAGTTTTTAAACGTATTCCATTGTTTGTTTTGTAACTCTCTAGTTTTTCATTAATTTGCGTTCGTTAATTTGCTACCATTGAGTTGCATCACTGAGAACAGCAAGCAATAGCAGTGGTTTGCAATCCAGAAGGTGGATAGAGCGATAATACGAAATAAAAATAATTTATTTACTGCATTGCTTCATGCAGTATGAATTTTGGACACAATCACCATGTTTTTTTACCCAGAAGGCAGTGTTTTCCATGAGGATAACTTGTTTGCCTTCTGCGGAAAGCAGGAACACTGTGGGACCTTGGAGTTACTGCCTGTGTGGAGATGGTGGCAGCTTCAGGGTTCCACTGCATTAATAGGTGCAACTGCATTAAATGCATTAAATGTAGAGGAATGCAGCAGAGCCAACTGCAACTATATACGAGTAACTAGCAACTGGACTTTCTGAGTTTTCTTGAAAAAGATTCCCCACTCATCGGAACGGCTCCTTTGGTTTACAACTGAAAGCAGTTGCAGAGTTCCTTAGACAACAGCGGAAAACAGAAAAATAAGTACTTATACAGTTAATGATAAATTTTCAGTATAAGGAAAACTAAATACTTACAGTTATAAGAGCTTTAAATGGATGGAAATCTGAAACAGCAGCTCTGCCTTTAAGGTCATTAATAATATCATCTTTCCTTATGAGTTTGTATGGGTTTTCCTGTGTTATGTCCTCGTCGATCTTACACTGAAAGATTTCTTGTGTTTTCGAGGTCAGAACAAGAGGAATTATATAATCAGGCTGCCCTAAAATAGGAATGGGGTTTTGGAATTAGTGATTATAAAAGAAACACAATTACTATAAAAAAAATTGTCTGTTATATACATTAATGATAGTTTGGAAACTAGATATTTAATGTTCTGGGGCATTGTAGACATATATAAATCACACAGTTCAACATTTTCTGTAGACTGAATCAGTGCGTCTCTTTTTCAGCTTTTATTACATTGTATTCTTACAAAAGGAAGATCAAGTCATGTGGCAACACTGAAGATTTACTGTACCAAAGTAAAGTTCAGACTAGTCACACCCTATACTGCATGTATACATGAGCACATTTCATTCAACTTTAACTTGGAAAATAACTCTGGCATCAGTCTCTGCTGGCAAAGTACATAAATTAATGCAAAACAACAAAAAAAAAAAGAAAAAAAGCTTTAGGATTAAGGGGACTGGCACACAGGATACGGCAAATGCTGGTTTTGCCAAAGGAAAAACTGCAGTGATAAAAGCATCATTAGCCACCAACAATCGCTGGTACCCTATATAATCCCTAACTCCTGCATAACTCCTTTAAAGGAACAGTAATGTCAAAAAATAAAAGTGTTTTAAAGTAATGAATATATAATGTAGTGTTGCCCTGCACTGGTAAAACTGCTGTGTTTGCTTAAGAAACACTACTATAGTTTATATAAATAAGCTGCTGTGTAGCCATGGGGGCAGTAATTCAAAGGAGAAAAGGCTCAGGTTACACAGCAGATAGCAGATAAGCTCTGTCTGTCTAATGGTGTTATCTGTTATCCTTTAGTTAACCTGCTCCACAGAAGCTTGTTTATATGAACTATAGTAGTGTTTCAGATCAGTTTTACCAGTGCAGGGTAACAGTACATGATATTTTCATTACTTTAAAACACTTAAATTTTTTGGTGTTACCGTTCCTTTAATATGCCAGATCGATATTTGCTCAAAGGGAACTGCCAGTATGATATTAAAAATACAATAAACTGTAGTAAAAGTTGCATGAGTTTTGTCACAGTTTTTTGGCCTCCATGTTTTTATTAGGCACATATCTAATCCCAGGATTCAGATTTGAAAGAATCCTTATTGTCCAACAGAACCAAATCCAAATCCAAAAAGTCACGTGACTTTAAAGTCAACGATTTTTTGAATCTCAAATTAAAATATACAAATTAAGGTGTAGATTCATCGTATGCCCAATTCTTGTGTGGGGATCTGTTACTCTGCTGAATTCAGGAATCATGGATAGGGTGCATCCATAGTTTTTATTTGTCTAAATGTATCCTATCACATTTTTAAAGGAGAACTAACCAATAAAAATGAATATGGCTAAAACTGCCATGTTTTAAATGCTGAATTTACTGCACCAGCCTAAAGTTTCAGCTTGTTAATAGCAGCAATGATCCAGGACTTCAAACTTATCACAGGGGGTCACCATCTTGGAAAGTGTCTCACTCACATGCTCAGTGGGCTCTGAGCAGCTGTTGAGAATCTAAGATTAGGGGTCGTTGCAAATTATCAAGCAGAAAATGTGGTTGGTCTGTTATATAAGCTGATGCTAAAAGGGTGATTATTACATTCTGGTGCTAATTTCACTGGTTTATGTGCTACCGTGTAGTAATTATCTGTATCAATTATTAATCAGCCTTATATTTTGACTTATATATTTTATGTGTACTGTATATTTTGAGTCAGTCTCTAAGCTCAGTAAGTGACAGCAGCACAGAGCATGTGCAGTGAATCAGCAGAAAAGAAGATGGGGAGCTACTGGGGCATTTTTGGAGATCAGATCTTTACTGCTAAAGTGCTGTGGTTGCCTTGGCCTGTTACAGAAGCCCAAAACATAATGTACAAATACTACTTCTTTAGTTAGGCTTTAGTTCTCCTTTTAATGGTTTATCAGCCTTTTGTTGAAAACTAAAAATATGTGTTTAGTGCTAGATTTGGAAATAGTATGCTCAGCTATACAATGACAGATTGAGCATAACACTATTTTTATTTCTTTGGGCCTAGTGCAAGCAAGCTAAATATGGCATGTAGTAATTGTAATGCAAGAGGAAGGAAAAGCAAGCTTAAAATAACTCAATGTAGGTAGTGGTGCCAGCTGGCTTCTTGGAATAAACCTCCAGGTGCCTTAAGTCATGTCAAGAGAAAACAAAGTCTACACACCATTGCATTTTATATCAGTTCAAGTGAGAACACATTTCTCAGATGGCTCACTACATTACAGGAATGGGAATGATTTGGGCTTAGGGTTTTTGTTGATATGGGGTGTTTTGGTAACATGGACCACCGAGCCTTTAGACTACTAAAATTATTTAAAAAGGTAAAAAACCCAATAGGACTGTTTTACTGCCAACATTAATTTATGTTAGTTTAGTAACATAAAGATACTGTTTTATTATTCCAGAAAACATCAAATCAGTCGTAAATGTATTATTTTGTTTTGTTTTTTTAATAGACACTATGGGAATAGGCTATGCTAAAGTCAGGCCAGCTGCACACAATTTAAACTTATATAACATTATTCAGAATAATGATCTTTGAACAGAAAACCCCTGTATCATTTTACACAGTTCATTGTGGACGCAACTAAAAAGATGAAAATAGCTTTTATGTTTTAGAGCAAAAGAATGCTATAGAACTGGGAGCTATGATTCAGAATCAGGGTCATAAAGCAGCTTATTCATATGCTGCAATGATTGACATTTTTTGTCTAATGTGCTAGAGGTCTCTAAAAGGTTATAGACTAACGTGACTGTCACCAAGTCAGGTCCTTTCAGAACACAGCGTTCTAGTGTGCCCTCTTGATCTCTGCACATGATCTGTGATAACAATGTAGGCGGCTTCACATCTTTTGAACAGATTTGCTCGAGGCAAAGGAGAGGAGTGAAGAGGGGTCAGTTTGCTCCAGGCTTCTCAGAAAAAGAAACAATACAATCTGTATTATTTACTATATAGGAAGACTGTCTTTGAAGCAATCCCCCAGTGTTCAAGGCCCAGTTTATCTCTTTCTGTCAAATACAGATTACAGGAGCTGGAGACATGGAAACTGGTTGTTTCCTTTGTAAGGAAATAATCACAACTGTTAAGGGTCCTGACTCTTCAGCACCCGGAAGAAACACCTCTCCCATGGGCCATAGGAAGCCTGACAACAGCCCCATCAAATTTGTTGCAATTAATGCATATAAAACACATTGCCGGAAAATGACAAAGTAGGCTTTTTTGAGCTATTACCCAGGATTAACTCGTGTAATATGTTTCACATATGAAATGAATGTGAAGGGGCTGATTAAAAACTAAGAATTTGCTTCCTAATATATGCTATACAACAAAGAGAATTCCAGTTTCAGTAGAAAAAGTAACTTGCCTGGACTAGATGCTACTTCAGAATCTTCTTGCTTTTTAGCTGGAAAAAATGAGAATGAAAACATTAACAATGGCAGCTTGGGAATCTATCTTATTTTTGATGAAAATAAAAAAAAGGCATAATGATACTTGTTAGCTGTTATTCATTAAACACAGACAATTCCAGCATGAGAAGTGGTAGTTCACCTCCAATTTAATGTTTACTAAATTATTATTATTATGGCCCATTCTTAACAAATTTTTATTTGGTTTTAATTTTTTATAATTTGCCTTCTTCTTCTGCCACTTTCCAGCTTTCATAAGGAGCTCACTGACCCCGACAGCAGAAAAACGTAATGTGAGACACAAGTTTTATTGCTTTTATTATTACTTAATTTTCTATTCAGGCCCACTCTGTTTCTCTTTCAGTTTCACATTGTAACCATTGAATGGCTTCTAGAATTAATAAGACCCTAGCAACTAGATAGCTGCTGAAATTTCAGACTAAAAGCTGCTGAAGAAAAAGCTTAATAATTCACACCAAAATTCTCTCAGAATATCATTGTCTTTTTCATGCTAAAAGTGAAATTACAAGTAACGTACCCATTTAACAGTAAAATAGCTTTCTTGCAATACATCACAACAACTGAAAAAATCAAAACAGGCGACAAATGTACCTGAGAGTTTCCTTTTTCTTTTGCCACTTCCTGGTTTTTTCTCTTTGCTTTTTGGTCTTCTAGCTGATCCCTTGGAAGCTCTTGATGGAGACCTTGAGGATTCCCGGGTAGACATGTCTTCAGACTGGAATGTAAAAACATACAGGTATACTGACAATACGGCCCATAATGTGGAAGAATAAACTGAAAGGAAAAAACTATATATTGTTAATATTAAAATAATAAAATCCCAGATGCTAGCCAATATCTCATTCCCTTTTATGTGCCCTTTAAAGGAGAAGGAAAGGTTAAAACTAAGTAAGCCTTATCAGAAAGGTCAATCTAAATATACCAGTAAACCCCCAAAGTAATGTTCCTCTGAGTCCCCTGTCAAAAGAAACACTGCATTTCTTTCCTTCTATTGTGTACTCATGGGCTTCTGTATCAGACTTCCTGCCTTCAGCTTAAACCTCATTGCCCTGGGCAAGAGCATGCTCAGTTTGCTCCTCTCCCCCACCCCTCCCTTCTCTGCTGTAATCTGAGCCCAGAGCAGGGAGAGACTCAGGCAGGAAGTGATGTCACACCACATTAATACTGCAGCTCCTAACTTAAACAAACAGAGAGTTTCTAGAGCATTTTACTCAGGTATGGTAAAACATTCTACAGAATAAATATAGCATTCTAGCTTGCACTGTTGCAGCTAATCTATTGGCAATAAAATGCCTCCGTAGCTTTCCTTCTCCTTTAATGTTTTGCCTAATCTATTTTACTCTTCCCATGTGCCATCCTTACAGAGCTGTCTATTCTGTTGATATGTGCTCTTCACCTTTAGCACCCACTCTTTGTACCATATTCTCACCCTTTAGCCCACTTGCCATTCCTTTCTCACTTCCCCCTGCACCATACTAGATGTCCCACAATGCCACCAAGTTCCTGTTGTTTTAAACAGGATTATTTTGCATTTCAGTGCTTATACTCTCTGCTCTCTCTGTCTGTCTGTTTCACATTACTCAAAAACATTTGCTATTGCCCTGTTTAGCAAAACAATATATATCAATATGTACCTACAGTATAAACGTGTACTTGCAAAAGAATTGAATTTTTAAGGCAAAATCAGATGTAAAAAAAAGCTTGTGTATCAGTAACATGTAGTGCACAGAATGTGATTAACAGTATTTATACCTCCACCATGTGGACAAAAGGTAGACTACAACTGCTCAGAATGTATTAATCAAAGAATTCATTCTTAAACTGGCCATAGACGTGCAGATTTTAGCCTCATACCCGAAGAACGATCATACGGCACAATCTTCTGATCTCCAACTAACCATTCAGATTAAATAAAGTAGTAAAAGAACAAATCAGACGATGTTCTGACCATGAATTGACAGACAGCAATCGTATTAAATGTATGCCCGACAAATAGTAGTGACAGTCACCCATTAATATAGTCAGATAGGCAACACATGCAGAGATATTATCATTAGCCGACAGAAATCTTCTAACCTGTCGATCAACTAAACGACAGATTGCCATGGTATGAAAAATGTCTGGAACACACGGTCTGAAAATCATACAAAACAAATTTTTGTGTGACTTTAACTTTGCGTCTATGGCCAGGCATAGATATCCTGGTGCCTCATTCCCAATAATAGGAATTACAGGCACACTGGTGTTAGGTACAATAAACTTTAGCCTGTTATTTTATGTCATTCACACATACAAAGCTGAAGCTATAGAATGCTAAATGCTGTCATTATGTAAGTCTGAGTTACCTGTCCTATGGCATAGGGGAAGTGGAAATTGCTGATCAATTTTAAAAAGCGATGGATGATTTGAACCCAAAGAAGTTTGATAGTGGCAGTATCAGGCTTTATATTTTATTTTAGGTAAATTGTAAATGCAATTTTAGACGGTGAGGATAGACTGACTCACCAAAAAGTATCCTGTTAAATTAAAAATAAAGGTAGTTCTAGAAACAAGAAATAATGGGAAGTCAAATGTTATACTGCACAAATAAGCATAATGTCTACCCACCTGCATTCAGTACCTTAAAGGGTGGTTCACCTTAGTTAACTTTTAGAATGTTAAAGAATGGCTGATTCTATGCAACTTTTACATTTTTTATATTGTTTTTGAATTATTTGGCTTCTTCTTCTTCTGACTCTTTCCAGCTTTTAAATGGGTGGTCACTTACCCCATCAAATGCTTTGTAAGGCTACCAATGTATTGCCACTTTTTATTACTCATCTTTTTATATAGACCCTCTCCTATTCACACCCCAGTCTTTAATTCAAATCATCAATGCATGGTTGCTAGGGTAATTTGAACCCTGACAACCAGATTGCCAAAATTGCAACCTGCTAAATTAAAAGATAAATAACTCAAAAACCACAAATAATAAACAATTAAAACATATTGCAAATTGTATCACTCTCTACATCATACTAAAATTTAATCTAAAGTAAAACCCATTTAATGAAGGGAAAAATAGCAGTGTGCACTAATTTTGAGTGAGGATTTGTGGTCATTAAGTCAAAATTTGTGGACCTAAAAAGGATTCTATTTACATTGTTGTTATGAGTTAACCATTTCTCATGTCAGTGTAGAATATTGTACTGTTATGTTTTGGGTAGCCGAGGAAGAGTATAGTACAACAGTGCTTTATTAGCAGAACTGACAGGAAGTATTCACAGTATAAGTCTTGAGCACAGTGACATCTACAGGCCATTTGTATAAAACCACATATTCCCCCTATAGTAGGCTTACCATCCGTCCCCGTTTCACGGGGACAGTTCCCTGTTTCAGGACCTTGGTCCCTGTTGGAAATTGCCCCGTGAAGCATCCCCGTCTGCAGCAATATCTTAAAAAATCCCTGTGAAGCTGCCGATCAGGGCCCGCACTGCATAATTCCACAGGCAGGGGGTGCAGGAGAGAGTAAGTAGGCAGCAGGCAGAAGGCTGATGACACGAGGAGACTGTGAAGAGGAAAGGAGTGCCTATGCACCTCTGGTGGACTCGGCAGGATCGTGTTCCAGACAGTATCCAGTATACTGCTGATTCCCCCTCTTCCTCTCCTCCCAGACAATCAGTGGCAGGCAGAGAATGCTAGTAATGTAATGTTTATTTTCTCTGTCCACTGAGTTTCACTCCCCCCACTGTTCCCTTATCAATGCTCTTTCATCACAGTTTTAGCTGCTTCACCTAATTTCTCCCATTGTGCCACCATTTACCCTTTCCTTACCTTTAATTAGCAATAAAGCTTTATGCCATCCTACTATGAATTCTGTGGGTATTGTACATGGAATTGCCTCTATGCCATCCTACTATGAATTCTGGGGGTATTGTACATGGAATAGTCTCTATGCCAGCCTACTGTGAATTCTGGGGGTATTGTACGTGGAATTGCCTCTATGCCATCCTACTATGAATTCTGGGGGTATTGTACATGGAATTGCCTTTATGCCATCCTACTATGATTTCTGGGAGTATTGTACATGGAACTGCCTTTATGCCATTCTACTATGAATTCTGGGGGTATTGTACATGGAATTGTCTTTATGCCATCCTACTATGAATTTTGGGGTATTGTAGATGGAATTGCCTGCCATTACGTTCATTAATATATTCACAGCGGGTGTATTTGTAAAATGGGGAGTGGTTAGCGGGGGGTGTCTTACAAAGTGGGCGAGGTCTTTCCAAAAATCTGGTCACCTTACCCTATAGTAGGAAAGCATTTGGACAACTATAATAACAGCAGCAATTAAACAGTATGAATTTTAAAACAATATTATACATTCTTCACATCACAAAGTCCTTGGTCCATGCAGGTAGTTCTCTGATTCTCTCAGTACGCCTTATAGGTTCACTTTCTTCAGGCCTATTGCAGTTGACATCAGGAGTAGGAAAATGTCCTTCATCAAATGGAGCTTCCCCAAAGTCATATCTAACAGGAGCAAGACGACTTGCATTCCATATGCGTCCATCAGACAGTTCATATGTGTATGGTCCTCACTGGCGTCTCACTTCAAGTGGCGTAGTAAATTTAGATTGTCCCTGTTACAGTATTCCTGGTTTCTTAATACTGACTAAAGATCCAGTCTGAAAGTGTACTTCTCTTGCACCACATTTTCTTTTAGTATATGCCTTACATTTGGCTTGTTGATGTTTCACAATGTCAGCAGTAGATGATTTTGTAGGCACAGTATTTTGTGGAAGTTTGATGTCTGCAACATTTAACTTAGTGCACTTCTGTCTGTCATGTAATAATTCAGCTGGAGATGATTGGGTTGTTGCATGGCACATTGCTCTGTAGTTATGTAGGAACTCTGTTATAAATACATTACAACATTTCCCAGTAAGATTTGCTGTCTGTAGTGCTTCTTTCAGACTTCTGTTGAATCGCTCGATTTCTCCATTTGCTTGTGGGTAATACACTGAAGATTTCCGATGCACAATATTCCTCTCTCACAGAAAGGATTCAAACTCATATGAGACAAACTATGGTCCGTTGTCTGATATTAACTCCTTTGGATTACCTTCTCTGCTGAAGACTTTAGACATAAATGTTATTACTGTAGCTGATGTTATATGAGAAACAAATGCAATTTCTGTCCATTTACTGTAATAGTCCATCAAGGTTATAGCAAATCTGCAGTCTATACGAGCATCTGTAAAAGGACCCCCAATATCAATAGCAAGTTTTTCCCACGCTGAATCAGGAAATGGTATTGGTTTTAACTTAACTTTGTGTACAAAGTTCTTTACACAGCCCAGTGAAGTGTTGCTTTGTGGTGAAATTTTAGACACTGGCTGTGTGGCAGGCACTGGTGCTGTAGTAATGAGACCATCAACTAATTGTAGGTTTAATGCAGCAAAGAGATCCCTTCCAAGTATAGCAGTACCCTTAATGGGTAAAAAGTCACATTTTGCAGTATTTGATTCAAATTGTACAGTCACTGGCAAGCAACCAAGCACAGGGATTGGATCCTTTAAGTAACTTACCAGTTTCAGGGCAGGTGCAACAAGTGGATCTTTTGCAAAGTATTTCAAGAAAATATCCTTTGGTAGTATAGAAACAGCTGAACCTGTGTCAAGCATCAGGTTAGTGGAGTGTCCCTTGTCAGCAGAAGCAGTACTGACACTGACAGTGCATATAAACTTGTCTGGAATAAATGTACCAGCGTTATCCACACTTAATACTGTGAAATTTGTAGTAGAGACTTCATAAACATCTTTAGCAGAACTACGGCAGATCTTAGCAAAATGTCCTAATTTTGTCCATTTGTGGCACCGTTTAGCTTTTGCAGGACATGTTACATAATTTGCAGTGTGTTGTGTTGAACCCCAGCGAAAGCAGTATTTTTTATTTGTAATTGCTGCACGGTTTTGCAGTGAATCCCTTTCCTTAGCACTGTATTTTGCCTGTGACTGTGCATTATTAGGCCACAGTGTTGAATTCACTATCTGTACATTCCCAGAGTTTTAGCTAATGCCACTGCTGTTTCAATTTGGCTAGCAACTGTAATAGCCTTTGCAAGGGTTAAATCCTGCTCTAGGAGCAGACTCTCTCTAATGCGAGGTGAGTTTGTTTTTTCCACTATTTTTTCACTTAGCATTTCATCTGTTAGGTTCCAAAACTCACCAGCTCTCTCAAAGCTGCTACAAATTGATTACGTTGTCCACGTTGGCAGAATTTATATCTTTCAGCAACCACGTTTACTCTTGGCACGAAAAAGTTATTTATAGCAGTAAGAGCAGTTTCATAAGTATCATCAGGTAATGGTAATGTATAGAAGAGGGGGTACTTTATTAACTATATATATATATATATATATATATATATATATATATATATATATATATATATATATATACACATTTACTCCTTGCCTAACGTCACTAAAGTTTGCTTCAATGGCGTTCATTTACTAAAGCGCGGTAAAAGCAACTATATGTTCCTGCAAGTTATCACTGCGACTAAGTTTACTAAACTGCGATGCGCTCAGAAGTCATTGCGATCACTGGTGGTAACTAGGTGAATGAACCAGCTTACGTTAGCAGTAATTTCTGCGAGTTGTGAATTTTCAAGCAACAAATTAAATTTGCGAATATTTAGGCTATAAAATAGTTTTGTTTTATGTAGTTTATTATGGCATGATTTATGGCCAGATATGTATCTTCAAAACTGCTAAACTTTATAAATATCAACAATGTATGCATCATATAAATCCACATTTCAATACATCCAGTCACAAGTTACCCCCTGCCAATAGAACCAAATAACAAAATTCATAAACAAGTTTTACCAGTCAATCTGTGTGCATCATATAAATGTAGTTTAATCTAGCCAATCACAATGATACTGAACCACCTGCCAATAGAAACATAAATTGACACAAATCAAAATCATACAGCCAATAGACACTCGTCATTTCACACAAGACAGCCCACTGATTGATTAGATATAAGTAGCCTACACAGCACTGAACCTTTGACAGGAACAATAATGATGGGTAAAACAAGGTGTTATGGGATATTTCCTGTCCCCTTGAGAATTTTCTGGCCACAGTTTGTTGTATGGGATCCCTTATCTGGAAACCTGTTATCCAGGAAGCTCCGAAGTCTGTCTCCAATAGACTCTATTTCATCCAAATTTTTAAAAATGATTTCCCTTTTCTCTGTAAAAATAAAACACTACCTTGTACATGATTCAAACTTAGATATATTTAGTCCTTATTAGAAGCTAAACCAGCCTATTGGGTTTATGTATTGTTTACATGACTTTCTAGTAGATTTAAGGTAAAAAGACCCAAATTACAGAAAGATCCCTTATCCAGCAAACCCCAGGTCCCAAGCATTCAGGATAACAGATCCAATACCTGTACTCACATGTAAGTAAACATGCCAATGTCGTGGTGACTTTTCAGTTTTGGCTAAAGATCGTCAAACTTTAACTTTCATATTTTGTAAATATGCATTTTTGAAGGAAAAGTGTAACCATGCTAAAAGCTTGAGCATGAGTCAAAAGTATTTTGTCATATATTTGTGAAAGAGCTTCAATAGAGGGAACATCCTAAAGCAATTGGTAAATATAATAAGGGAACCTACGTTAAAAAAATACATTTTTAGCATCTTGAACATAGAAGCAATCTGAATATCTCTATATTTTATGCCTCTTGAATTCCATTCCTTTCTAGCCTAAAATGCACTATAAATCTGGTTGCTAGGGTCAGTGAATTATGAAAAATGGTTAAACATGGCTAGTGCCTTTAAACTACTACTCTAGAGAAGGAGCTGCAGATATTATAGTGATACTACAATGGCCCTATAACTGAAAGAAACATGTCATTATTACTAGTAAAGGACCTCAACTACCCTTTCTTCACAATCCCCCCAATTGCCTAATGTTACTCACAGGTCCGAATTAGTTCTGCCAGACATGCTGGCTTGAAGCTAGGAAGGAGTCAGTATCACATTAACACAAAGAAATATTATGTATTATTAAATGTGAAATGAAGAAGCACGTCATAGGAAAAAACAAAGTCTTTGTACTGTGTAGTAAATCATGGGTGCCCTGCTTGCTATGCTCGGATAACACTGAGGTTTAGGATAGATCTCTAAGGCATATAAGACCTTACATAATTTTTGACAAGAGCATTTTATTTAGGTCCACACTCAAGTGTGATAGAAGCTAAATACTTATATTCAGATCAATGTTTTTGTTTACAGTAGGACTGATTTAGTGGTGTATTTACAAAATAACAAATTGTGAATCCCAGCAATGCGATATATTTTGTGAATATGTGTTCCCTGACACAACTATGAAAGATTTGGTTGAGTGTTTCTGAAAATATCTATAAAGTGCTTCAGATTATACTAATAGTAATAATAATTTGTTATTATGAACTACTTGTTTTTTTTGGTAAGTATTAGCTGCTAATTGTGAATTGGAAAACAACAAAGGTTCATCAGCCGCTTAGAAACCTAAGTACTAATCTGCTCCACTCCACTGAGTTAATAACAGTGATGATCAACTGGAGGCTTTGTTGGGGATGCTGGAAGTTCAATAATATCTGGAGAGTCTACAGATTTTAATCACTGTTCTTACAGTGATTAAAATCACTAAGGGTCGAATTGAAAAACTGTCAAATTCAACTAGTGAATTATCCAAACTCGATACGAATTTTATAAAAAAAATTCCAATTAGATTTTTGAGATTTATCAAACGCCTACAAGAATTCGAAATTGAATATTCACCAGCTAAAACCTGCCGAATTCATGTATAAGTCGATGGGAGAGGTCCAGTGGTCGTTTTGAAAATGTTAGTAGATTTCCTGAAATTTTTATTTTTTTCTGAGAATTCGATTCAAGTTTTCGGGTCGGCAAAACTAATTTGAGTTTAAGATATTCAATTTTTTTAATAAATAACCCCCCCACTTGAATTTTGAATAAAATTGTTGAAAAAACCTCTCATTAATTCGAAATTCGACCCTTGATAAATGTGCCTCAATATGTCAATATGCATTTTAATTAGATATTCTATTTGGGGAGTCACTATGTAAATAAAACAATAATAATAATGCTAAACTTCAAGAGGAAAATAACATGTCATCAAGAAATGAAGAAGCTTCCTCTTTACCACCTAGATGGTTCCATGTGATTCTGAGTCATAATGAATGGTTGGAAACCTGTTTGTTTCTGAGTCAGTAAACTGAAACCAATTCTTAGCAGTTTGTAGCCTACAAGGATGTTAACCCTTTTGCATACCTCTCAACTTTCCCGTTTTTAGAGGGACAGTCCCTCTTTTGACAGCTCATCCTGCAGTCCCTCATTTGTACTGGAAAGTCCCATTTTTTCTCTGCACTGAACATCCAGAAAAAGAAACAAGTTTCTAACTTAATTTGGCAGAGAGCCCAGAACAGCCACAGCAGCAGATTAGATACTTTTGTAACAATTTCGAGATAAGCAAATAAGTAATTGTAACAATATAAGATAACAGGTTCCTTGGGAAAAGTTAGACTCACAGCTTAAAGGGCAATTCACCTTCATTAGCAAAACTGTAATAACTGAAAGAAACAACAGAAATATGTTCAAACTTTCATAACCTGCAAATTTTGTAAAATGAACATGGTAATTAGGAGGTGTGGCCACAAAAATGTGCGTGGTAAAAAAAAATTTGCCAACTTTTTTGTCCCTCTTTTTATTTCCAAAATGTTGGGAGGTATGCTTTTGTTACAAGATAGTTGCAGAAACTGTAAAAGACCTTTAAAACCAAGAAAAAATCATGTCAGTATTTGTAACAGAAATAAAAGCCAGTACAATGCTATGATGCAAATACATCAATCAATATTAGCTGTGTTGATGTACAAGTGCACTTATTTTGACATCAGCCATACAGTATCTGAATTATGCAGTTATGGGAAAACCACCACATTGTGGATATATACGACCCCTCATATTGCTTGTGTTAAGAATGGCAAATTCAGGACGATTACATTGAAACTCACTTACTCTACCTTTCTGGCATGAGGTGGGGGTCAATAAATACAAACTGTGGAGGGAATTCACACAATTGGAATGAAGACAAATTTGGTGTTAAAGTGCAGTGTGATGTTCACTCATACCAGAACCTATTTGAATGGCAAATTCACAAACATCTGAACCCTAATTTTTATTTCACCACCATACCCTACAATGTTTTATGTTAATGTTGGAGTAACACAGTTTCGCCAGTGAACTCCATCTTTCTGAATCTGATGTTATTAGCAGCAGCAAAATTATGCCAACAAAAAACTTCAAATCAACTTCAAATTGTCAAAAGTTTTTCTGACAGATTCGTGTTTTCATAATATTGTCACCTGGAATGACAACACAGACTAAACCACTGTATTCACAAAATGGCCAGTAAAACACTAGAAATATTCCTTGCTACACTTTTACTGTACTTAAAGTGGACCTGTCACCCTGACACAAAAATCTGTATAATAAAAGTCCTTTTCAAATTAAACATGAAATCCAATTTCTATTTTTTATTAAAGCATTCATAGCTGTTGTAAGCTCATTTAAAAATCTCAGCAGTCAATCAAATATTGTCTGCCACTCCTCTATGCCAGTGGCATAGAGGCGGGTCAAGCAATTACTTTCACTTTCCATTCAGCACTTCCTAGATGTCACTGCTCTCCCCACATTCCCCCATTCTCTTTACCATTTAATTGTGTAGCCAGTGCATGGGGATGGACATCAGGTCAACCATTCTGGTGCACAAACAATATTTTGAGATGATACAAGGCTTGCCTTAATAACAGTGTGCACAAAATGGCTCCCGCATGCTTGCCATAATTATGAATTCCCAGACTGAAGGAAACCAGATTCAAATAATTTAAATAGTGTAATTAAAGTTCATTGTGCTTGACTAATGTGATAAAATAGGATTTTGAATATTATCTTTAACCTTTCTTAATTCCCCATCATAAATTTACTTTAACTCCAATTTCAGACTTATGTCGGATTAATTTACCCATATTTCCTATCAACTCTCTTCCTTAAATATACATCTACCAATGAATGCCAAAATGTATCAGTTTATTAACCTCATAAAGAATATGTGGTTTCTGTGTGAATGCAATGTAACTTTCCACTGCTGAAATACTATAGGAATGAGTGCCAACTGATGGTTACTGCTGGCTACAAATTAACCAAGTAATGTGAAATCATACAAACCACTGTGTTCCCAAATAACATAATGTGCTGTGTGTGCTATCCTAAACCACATAATTTGTAGATCCTCACCAATGCTCTTCCTTTTGCCCCATTAAACCTAAGAAAGTATATATTAAGGCTCATTTGCACAGTAGCACATTGCTCAGCTTTATATCATATTTAACCAAGCAACATATCAAACTCACTGTGCATAAATGAATGTTTAAAAGCAGTTTCATTCCATGGAGTTAAAATGGGAAGATTGATTTCAGGAACAGACTTATTATTTGTAATGAGCTTGAATCAGCAATCAGATGGAAAAGTCACACTTTGCAGTTTCAACAATTTGCACGTTAGGGATGACAGTCTGTTTAAGATGGGTTATGACAAAAAAACAATCTAGTTTGGTTGGTAGTGTTAACTGCTATACATTTTATTACACATTTATTATTAGTATATACACTTAACTTTCAGTAACTCTTCATTGTACCAAAATTGCAGCCACTTTTGTAAATGTATTTTTTTATAAAAACACACACAGAGCTAAGGCTCCTTTTCTCCAAAGCAGAATGCAGTCTCCATTTATTTGCAGTCTCCATTTATTTGCACTTTAAACATTATTGCTGTAGAATGCCAGCAGGCCTTTTTGCTCAGTTTCAAAACAAAGAGACCTGGAGCTAGCCCCTTCCATACAGCACTACCTGCATTAGGCAACTATACAACAATTGGCGGCCTGGGGAGGCACGTAGATATCCCCCCTTCGATCCCCACGTGCATTCTATTTAGAAACACAAGATAGAGAGCAGCAGCAGACCCAGGCTGCAAAGGGGCACTGTCCTTACTACTGCATATAGGCTTCCCACCCTACATGTCCCCTAATTTGCCCATCATTTAGATTCATTCTGGCATAAGAAGCATATTGTAGCTTTCCCCAGGGCTTTGTTAAATGAGCATAAAGGGGTGCACTCTTGCTCCCATTAGTGCTCTAGCACTTGTATTTATAAAGCACAGACACATTTTTACAGCTCTTCACAGAAAGATTATACAGCATTCAAATCAGTCCTTGTTCTAGTGGAGTTTACAATCTAAGGTCCCTATCACATTCAAATACATTATGGTCAATTTAATCTGTAGCTAATTAACATGTATGTTTTGGTGTGTGGGAGAAAACCAGGGTACCTTAAAGGAAGCCCATGCAGACACAGGGAAAATTAACTCCTTTTAGATAGTGCCCAAGCCAGCATTGAACTCAGGAACCCACTGAGAACCCTTGAAGAATCTATATTTTAGTAAATGCTGAACATTAACTCTGCCTCTTTCTGAAGTCAAAATAATGTATATCTGCAAAATCTTCAACAACCCTAGGGTAACATTTGTCCCAGGATCTTCAAAACACAGCACTCATGTAAAGCTGCTGAATTTATATCCAGCAGAATAAAACATGGTGTTTTTTTGGTGGATAATTGATTCAAAACCTATGCCACTTGAACATTAATATCTTATCTGTCACACAGTTCAAAACGGAAGCATATTCTTTTGCAACCTTAGTCATATAAAATTACAATCGACCAGCTGTATTATTTTTTAAATTATCACTAGCAGCAGTATTAAACTACACATACAAAAACAGATCATCATGGGGTATCAGCTGAAGGCTAATTAGGTTCTGTCAAGCCACAGAATAAGTATTGTGCAAGTGCAACTGAAATACCAGGTTGGTTGATGATATCCATTGGTGCATGCATTGGGTCATTGCCAACCGAGTAGAGAATAGGACAGCATTCTGCATAAGGATCTCATTGACTGACATGCTGGATGATCTCTTAGATTAGTACAATCGAACCTTCCAAGCACATGGTCAAATTGCACAATATACAAGCATAATGTCTTCAGAAAGTATTGAAGGAACAGTTCAGTGTAAAAATGAAAACTGGATAAATCGATAGGCTGTGCAAAATAAAAAATGTTTCTGATATAGTTAGCCAAAAATTGAATGTATAAAGGCTGGAGTGACTGGCTGTCTAACATAACAGAACACTACTTCCTGCTTTTCAGATCTCTTACTCTGAGTTAGTCAACAACTTGAAGAGGAGCCACATAGGACATTACTGTTCAGTGAGTTTGCAATTGATCCTTAGCATGCAGGTCAGATTCAAAAGCAACAGTTGTGACCCATGGGCCCCTCCCTCAAGTCACTGATTGGTTACTGCCTGGTAACCAATCAGTGGAAACCAAGGGGCAGATTTACTAAAGGGCAAAGTAGCTAACGCTAGCGTCAATTCGTAGCGTTACCACCGGCAGGGACATCACCAATTTACTAATAGTCGCAGGCGCCAATTCACTATAGAAGGCGACAATTCACTCTGTCGAATGGACGTTACACCGCAAATGCACTAAAATGAGGATTTTACTGAATGTTACCTCTTTCACCAGACTTGCCTTCTCCAGCTCAGACCAGGCAAAGTACAATAGAGTACATAGATATTCCTCAATCTTCTGTCCCTTACATTATATTCTGTGAGCTGAAAATGCATCAAAGTCCAAAGAACGCTGGCGTCTTTTCCGTTTTTCAGCCTGATTGCCTGCAAAAGACCTAACTTAAACTTTTTTTTGGGTAACTGGTTTTCCCCATACATTTGCAAACATATGGCACATTAATTTTACAGTAGGCACATGTGTAGGGCATAAATGAACGCTAACACATCTTCACTATCAAATGCTCTCAATGGCGAAGTAACGCTAGTGAAAAGTCACCAGCGTTCGGCGCCCACAACGAAACTCCGCATTTTAGTGAATTGGCGTAGTCTGAACACATTTGCGCCTGGCAAAGTGTTGCGATGGGTGCGAATCGGTCTATGGCGACAATTCGCCCTTTAGTAAATCTGCCCCCAAGAGAGATGCAAAGCAGGAAGTTGTGTTCTGGCTACCAACTATAGTAGAAACATTTGTTATTTTGCATAGCCTATTTACCTAGTTTTTAGTTTTACACTGAAAAATTCCTTTAAGAAAGCCACATCTGAAAAATATCAGTTGTTATTGTTAAATAGTTAATCCTGCATGGCTCGTGCAATCTCTAGCAATTGTACCCAGAAACATTTCTCTTTTCATAGATTCAATTTTCCCAAGTAACTCTGCTCAAGATTCCTTAAATGTAAACAATTTTTTTAACCTAAAAAGTCCTAGCTTTAAATCCTAAATTTTAGTTTATCATGGTGACTGGCACACTGGAATAAACTGGAGTTCCTATGTCAGATATACAAACATATATGAGAATAAGGGATAAGATACCTGGAAGTGACATCACCGTGGACTGAAAGTGCTGTCACTCTGGTGGTACTCAACCAGGTATGGGTAAAGTGTTTTACCGTCCATAGGAGTGGACCACACTTTAGCCAGATACCTTGGCAGGGCACCCATGGAGCTCCTGCACGATCAGGGAGCTGGAGACTTTCAGGCTGAAACCTGACTGATTTGTGTGTATTACACTGGTACCGGACCAGATGCAGGTCTCTAGGATAGATTACAAAGAGGATATTGCTGGATGTTGATGCTGAGTTTTGACTAAATTGCAGAACTAGGTAGTTAATTGGCAGATGAGGTTCGATGTTGATAAATGCAGAGTTATGAACTTGGGCAAAAACAACATGAATGATACTTATCGAAGTGTGTTGAGGTTCTCCCTGATTGAAAAGGATTATTGAGTTTTTGAGGAAAACAGACTGTGCAACTCTAGTCAATGTCAAGGCAATCTTGGCAGACATGAGAGTGCAAGACCAGGAAACACACTAGGGGAGAAAACACTTCCCCCACACAGCCTGCTAATCTATTGTGGAAAGAGACTATATTGGGGTGGTTCAACTATAAGTTAACGTTTACTATGTTATTAAATTGTCCTGTTCCTATAAGCTTTGCAGTTGGTCTACAATTTTTTTTTTTGTAGTTTTTCATATCTTTCTACTCAATCCTTCTACTTTCCAGATTCCTGTCTCTGCTTGGTTGCTAGGCCAAGAAAGACCATGGCAACCTGATAGCTGCTGAAATATCAAACTGGTGAGCTGTGGAACAAAAAATGTAATCAATGAAAAACCATAAAAATTAAGACCTATATATATATATATATATATATATATATATATATATATATAAATATTCATAAGAATTATAGCCATGTTTAATGTGATTATGAGTATTTGCAAACCGGACAAGATGGTTCCTTAAGTGACCAAGTGTAAAACAAAGTGGGATTTTTAACTTTAAACATCTATTTGAGTGTAGGTTATAAGAAGCGTGGCACAGTGTTGTATGAAATTAAATAGAATACTAAACTATATAAATGGATCTGTTCTTGCTTTTAACCATAGCCGATAAAATATTGTGCTTGAGTGGAAATTGGTATTGGACTGCATGTTTTAGGACATTTATACTATAGACAAATGGGGTTGGGGGGTCACAATGAAAAAGTCTATATATGCACCACTTTAGACTTAAGGAACATAATTTTTCACTTTCAAATTATTGTATACATATGTATTGTTTAAGCATGATATCTAGGGTTACAGTAATCTCAAGTTCTACAGTTAGTTTTGGATAGTATGTATGTATACATATATCTTATATACTGTATATATGAGTATCAGTAAAGGGAAGTATATAAGCAGTAAAGCAGTGGTATAACTAAATTTTAACTGGGCACCATGGTCATAAACCTTATAGAATAGGATTTCTTTTGTACCTGTATATGAATTTAAAGTGGTTGACTGGGCATTGAGTGCTTCCCAAGACTGTGACACTGTGCTGGGTGGGGGGTTGATTTGGAAACTATTTTGGCTGGTGTTTTCCAGAAGAAAAAACCCTAATAAAATCCTAGTGTTCAAAACCTTAAGAGATATTGAATATAATCACACCCACAGTGTGCATGGTCCCACCATGGGACAAATTCCCTTTTATTTTAATAGGAAATGAGCATATTTGTATTAGAAACACTGCAAGAGAAATCCCTACCAACCCCTCATTTGCTCGGTCAAGCTAACTTAAGGGGTGGTTGACCTTTAAGTTAATTTTTGGTATGTTGTAGAATGGCCAAGTCTAAGCAACTTCTCCATTGGTCCTCATTATTTATTTTTAATAGTTTTCTTTCTCCTGATTCTTTCCAAATTTCAAATGGTGGTCACCGACCCCCATCTAAAAACAAATGCTCTATAATGCTATATGTTTATTGTTCTTGCTACTTTTTTTTTATTACTCTATTTATTATTCTATTCAGGCCTCTCCTATTAATATTCAAATCAATGCATGGTTGCTAGGGTAATCTGGACCCTAACAACCAGACTGCTAAACATTGCAAAACTAGAGAGCTGCTGAATATAAAGCCAAATAACTCAAAAACCAAGAATAATAAAAAATGAAAACCAATTGCAAATTGTGTCAGAATAAAAGAGCTGCTGAATAAAAAACTAAATAACTTCAATACCACAAATAATAAAAAATGAGAACCAATTGCAAATGGTCTCAGAATATGACTCTGTACATCATACATAGGGGCACATTTACTATGGGTCGAATATCGAGGGTTAATTAACCCTCGATATTCGATCATCGAAGTTAAATCCTTCGACTTCGAATATCGAAGTCGAAGGATCTACCACAATTCGTTCGATCGAACGATTAAATCCTTCGAATCTAACTATTTTCCTTCGATCAGAAATTGCTAGGAAAGCCTATGGGGACCTTCCCCATAGGCTAACATTGATGCTTGGTAAGCTTTACGTGGCGAAGTAGGTGGTCGAAGTTTTTTTAAAGAGACAGTACTTTGACTATCGAATGGTCGAATAGTCAAACGATTTTTAGTTTGAAACGTTCGATTCGAAGTCATAGTCGAAGGTTGTAGTAGCCAATTCGATGGTCGAAGTAGCCAAAAAAACCTTCGAAATTCGAAGTTTTTTTCATTCTAATCCTTCACTCGAGTTTAGTAAATGTGCCCCTAAAAGTTAGTTCAAAGGCGAACAACCCCTTGAAGTGAAGCTGCTGGAGCTGGACGAGGCAGATAGAGAATAACAAAGTCCCCCGTAACACAGTGTGGCTCACTCGTCATATCACTGTGGCTTTTACAGCTTGATTTAAAGTATAAGGACAAACAAGAGAGACGAGCAATTGTATAAATTCCACTGCTGACAAGAAAGAAGGTTTATTAACAACTCACTACAGATCGCTGTCCGCGGTGCACTTGTCCGGTCTATCCTTATCTCTCCAGCTAAAACACCGTCAGCCTGCAGAATTCTAAAGCGTCCATGGGAACGAATGGTTGCTATGCGCAACGCTAAACAGCGGAAAGACGAACGCCATTAGCAGCCAATTACAATTCCGTAAAAGGTACTCGGCACGCAGCTGGTCCAGAGCTTGATTGACATATCCAAGGACCAATCGTAGCTCAGGCGGCTTTCGTGGGGGTCTTACCTTGTAGTTGCCGCTAGGTCTGGCAGCAGGACCGTTTGTCAGGTCACGTGACCGCCGTGCTGATGGTAGCGATGCACCGCATTCAGACCCCAGAGCAGAGAGGGAAAACCGTCCAAAACAAAAGACGTAATCTAATCTGCATCGTTGTCTGAGACTTTGCTTTAGCCTGAGGTACGTACGGGGAATGTGTACAGCGCTATGGTGGCTTTAGAGTAGACTATATGACATAGTCCGCTGCAGACAGTGTGCTTTGTCCTGTGCTAGAAGTACAAGCTGTCAGACGCGCAGCTGGGTAAAAGCAAGTTTTGGAGCAGCGTCAGCGCAGAATTGGAGCGCGTGGAAAACGCACGGAAATATTGTCAGCAATGACGCGTGGCCAACATGGGTGAAGCAGCTTTAACCATCTAAAACCTCACAAATGTGATCTATAATGTGGAAACAGGTGCAAGGGATGGATGTGTAGCCATTGGATGGCATCATATCAAAGGGATTGTGCACCTTAAATTAACGTTTAGTATGATGTAGAGACTGAGAGTGATATTCTGAGACAATTTGCAGTTGTTTTTTATTATCTGAGGCGTTATTTAGCTTTTCAGTGAGCAGCTCTACCGTTTGCAGTTTCAGCCCTCTGGTTGCTAGGGTCCCAATTACACTAGCAACCATTCATTGACTTAAAGGGATACTGTCATGGGAAAAAACATTTTTTTCCAAATGAATCAGTTAATAGTGCTGCTCCAGCAGAATTCTGCACTGAAATCCATTTCTCAAAAGAGCAAACAGATTTTTTTATATTCAATTTTGAAATCTGACATGGGGCTAGACATATTGTCAATTTCCCAGCTGCCCCATGTCATGTGACTTGTGCTCTGATAAACTTCAATCACTCTTTACTGCTGTACTGCAAGTTGGACTGATATCACCCCCTCCCTTTTCCCCCCCAGCAGCCAAATAAAAGAACAATGGGATGGTAACCAGATAGCAGCTCCCTAACACAAGATAACAGCTGCCTGGTAGATCTAAGAACAGCACTCAATAGTAAAAACCCATGTCCCACTGAGACACATTCAGTTACATTGAGAAGGAAAAACAGCAGCCTGCCAGAAAGCATTTCTCTCCTGAAGTGCAGGCACAAGTCACATGACCAGGGGCAGCTGGGAAAGTGACAAAATGTCTAGCCCCATGTCAGATTTCAAAACTGAATATAAAAAAACCTGTTTGCTCTTTTGAGAAATGGATTTCAGTGCAGAATTCTGCTGGAGCAGCACTATTAACTGATTCATTTTGAAAAAAATTTTTTTTCCCATGACAGTATCCCTTTAAATACGAGACTGGAATATGAATAGGAGAGGGCTTTCATAGAAAGTGGAGCAATAACAATGAGTGTATCCTTACAGATTATTTCCTTTTTAGTTGAGGGTCACAGACCCCCATTCAAAAGCTAGAGAGCATCAAAAGAAGGCGGGAAATAATTTAAAAACTGTAAAAAATATAAAAAATTCTCGCCAATTGAAAAGTTGATTAGAATGAGCCATTCTAAAACATATTAAAAGTTAATTTGAACTTGAACCACCCCTTTAACTTACCTGTGTGCTGGGACTTCTAGTTTTCCAGTCAGCGCAACAACTGATGTCAAATAGTCATTGTAATTGGCAGTACTATGGGGCCAATTTACTATCCCGCCGCTTTTTCAGGACAGATTTTTTTTGTCGCCAAAACCCAAAAAATGTCACACTAATGTATGTGGCATTTCTGAATCCGAAAATATTCCAGCTAAAACCTGTTGAAATCATGTAGAAGTAAATGGCAGATGTCCCTTATGTCAAAAAAGTTGCGGTTTGCTTTGACTTTTTGCCGGTCATGCTTTTGCAGATAAAAGGGTAAGATAGCTATTGTCCTAACTGGCAACTTCCAAAGCTAATAATATATTTTTTTAAAACCATCAATAAACTCTTTCAATAGCTGAGTTGTCAGTTTTATCTGTATAAATGTATCTGATACAGAAGCCCATGCGTACACAATAGAAGGAAAGAAATGCAGTGTTTCTTTTGACAGAGGACTCCGAGCAGCATTACTGGTTTACAGGTATATTTAGGTAGACCTTTCTGAGAAGGCTTACTTAGTTTTAACCTTTGGGGCTCTGAAATAGTCACATAAGTTACCTTGCTGTAGAATATCTTAGACCTTATAACATCTTTCTCCCCAAATTTCATCTTCATCTGCTTTCAAACTGCCCCCCACCATCCACTACTTTGGGCTCCCTATGTCAGTCAGCAGTCCCACAGCAGAAACATCAATTAACCCCATAGTGACAATGATCCAGTGTGAGTATTTTTGAAACCTTATTCCTGTTAATATTTAATGGCCATTATCACCCTAATGACATGGGGATTATTTGATATCTCTGACACAGTTTGGGAACCTCTGTTAAATGGCAAGGATTTTCAAACTGTGGGGCTGGCCTCCATGGAGCCCCGTAATTCAGACTGAAGGTAGAATTCTTGTTTGTTGTGACACTTCTTAAAAATACAGTTTGAACGGCAAAACTATTATACAGTAAAAAAAAAAAATATAAAAATAAAACTAGTTACTTGACTTTTGCAAACCTGACTTTTGTCATCCTGACTGCCACTTCTCAGCCTCTTTGTCAATGTTAGCTGACCTGGGGGATCCTTTACTTCTAGTCATGGTTCCTTTATAATATATATGGTCTGATATAGTCTACAAAAGGGAAGTATACAACTGGTGTTGCATGGCCCAGAAGGGAGAGCAGTAGATTATTTGTGAGCACTGTCCAATGGTGTGTCCTCCATTGTCAACTGATTTGCACTTAAATGAGTATGTTACCACCACTTGAAGCTACAAAGGGCCCTGCAGCAAGGAATCTATAATATATGTAATATGCAAACTTTAAACTTTAAACTATTTATCTGTGCTGATAAGCATATTACCAGTTACTGCTATTTTGCAGGAACTTTACACAGTCCTTTCTCTGCTGTGCCCCTGTAATGGGGCCACATTGCACTCTACAGTTATCTGATCCATTATCCAGAAAAAAATGTTATTCAGAAAGCTCCGAACTGAAAGGGGGCTTTAATCAAAAGTCTGAACTTAATATGAAATAAACTATCTCTTGGTTAAGTATTCATTCTGGAGGTATGGGTTTTCCTTTAAAGGGGTTGTTCACTTTTGCGTTAACTTTTAGTATGATGTAGAGCAGTGATCCCCAACCAGTAGCTCATGAGCAACATGTTGCTCTCCAACCCCATTGGATGTTGCTCCCACTGGCCTCAAAGCAGGTGATTATTTTTGAATTCCAGGCTTGGAGGCAACTTTTGGTTGTATAAAAACCAGGTGCACTGCCAAATAGAGCCTCAATGTAGGTTGACAATCCACATAGGGGCTACCAAATGGCCAATCACAGCCCTTATTTGGCACCCACGAACATTTTTCACGCTTGTGTTGCTCCCCAACTCCTTTTACTTCTGAATGTTGCTCACGGGTTCAAAAGGTTGGGGATCCCTGATGTAGAGAGTGATATTGTTTGCAATTGGTTTTCATGTTTTATTATTTGTGGTTTTTGAGTTATTTGTCTTTTTATTCAGCAGCTCTCTAGTTTGCAATGGTTAGCAGTCTGGTTGCTAGGGTCCAGATTTCCCAAGCAACCATGCATTGATTTGAATAAGAGATTGGAATATTAGTAGGAGAGGCCTGAATAGAAAGAGGAGTAATAAAAAGTACCAAGAACAATACATGTATAGCATGTCAGTGACCCCCATATGAAATCTGGAAATAATCAGGAGAAGAAGGCAAATAATTAAAAAACTAAATAATGAGGACCAATGGAGAAGTTGCTTAGAATTGGCCAAAGGCTGCATAATAACACAAATTCTCAGTTACACCAAATAGATGAATGTTAATCACCAACTGGTATTGTGAAATATGTAAAAGTAAATACATCCCAATGATAATTCCCTTTCACTTACTTTTCTGCTATTTATTTGGTGTGGTTTTTCGTCATCAGAGGTACTCAAGGACAAACGAGTAGATTACAAAAGGCTATACGGTATAATGGGTTAATGTTCCATCTAGAGTTAGCCGAGTGCAGTGCTTGGAACATTTAATCTATAAATGTACAATGCCGTTCTGTTGTTTCATCTACCATGTTAATTATAGCATAATCATCGTATGGTCATCATAATCACTGGAGCAATTGTTCATTCCACAGGAAATTAATACTAGTAACTCTTACTATTAAAAAACATTTGATTTTTGCTTCAAAATAGTAAGTTAGAGTGGTTCAACTTTTAGTTGGTTAAATAGTAGAAACTGTTTTAGTATGTTATCTTTTCAATTGATTATCATTATTTTTTATAGTTTTTGAGTTATTTGCCATCTTTTTCTTCTGACTCTTTCCAGCTTCAAATGGGGGGTCCCTGTCCCTAAAAACAAATACTTATTGTTCTTGCTACTTTTTATTACTCATATTTCTATTGAGGCTCTCTCCTAATCATATTGTAGTCTCTTATTTAAGTCAATGCATGGTTGCTAGGGTAATTTGGGGTTTTTCATGGTTTTCTAAGACATGTAGCTCCATGTTTGTAGTATTTCCAGAAGAAAGTTGGAGAGAAAAAGCTTATTTCATTTTGATTTCTTCTCCATCTACATGTCCCATATATTGCACTTTATATTCCTGTTGGCTGAGGTCATCCTCCACCATCTGAACAGCTTGATGGAATCCCCTGTGATTTGGTAGATTGAGCTAACTGAAACCTGATCTAATTTGTGCAGTTTGGAGCGGTTTGCCTAACCACATGCTCAGCCATGGATGATAATGCACAACTAACTTATAGAAGAAGCAAGTAGCACCATCTAAGTAAAGGTTCTCTTGTAAAAAATGTTGCCATTACTATTTTGAGATCTAATTTCCGTTATATCATTTATCTTATTATAAGCATGAGTATTTAAGAATTGGCATGTTGTGATGTATACAGCAGGGAATTTACTGTTTTCAGAAACCTGTAGTAATGTTCCTTTCCTTTGCACCTCCTTAACAACATTTATCCAGACACATATCAGATATGAATATGGTACCAGTATGGGATCTATTGTCCAGAAAGCTCAGAATTACCGAATGGCCGTCTCCCATAGTCTCCATTTTATCCAAATAATCTACATTTTTAAAAAAGATTTCCTTTTTCTCTGTAGTAGTAAAACACAAACTAAGATATAATTATTCCTTATTGGAAGCAAAACCAGCCCATTGGCTTTAGTTAATATTTACATGATTTTCTAGTAGACTCCAAATAGAGATCCAAATTACAGAAAGATCCGTTATCCGGAAAAACCCAGGTCCCGAGCATTCTGGATAACTGGTCCCATACCTGTACTTGGTCCAAACTTAGATATAATTAATCCTTATTGGATGCAAAGCCAGCCTATTGAGTTTATTTAATATCTGCATGATTTTCTTGTAATTTTCCAAAGTTCCAAAATTACAGAAAACCCCAGGTCCTGAGCATTCTGGATAACAGGTCACATACCTATCCAAGATACAATTACAAAATGTATTCATATGCAAAGAAGCTTTCTTTTAAAACCCCTGCAGAGCCCTATGGGTGTATTGCTTCTGTATTCTGCTGAAAGAAAATAAAGTTTTGCAATACACCTGGCAATAATATATATATATATAGATAGAGATAGAGATAGAGATAGATATAGAGAGAGAGACACAAATCAGTTGCACAGTATCACACCTCCCCCTTATTCTTCTGCTTAGGGAACTGTTTGTTAATCAATAAGACAAACACAAAGTGAGAAAGTCACAGAACCTGACATATGTACTGAACTGAAGTTTTATTGCAGACTTTTTAGGTAATCTACAAATCGAGCAGTAAACATAGCTGAATAAGGTAAATGGCGCATTAGGGTTTTAACTGTGTTGTTGCAATTAGTTTGTGTTTATGGGGTGAGAAGTAATCTGCCTGTAATGTAGGGTCCTAATCATGTTCTCTCTCAACTGAAAAATATCAGTACTTCAGCCTTAGATTTGGTAGACATAACATTTTCTCGCCAGCAGCCATGGAAAACCCAGAGTCAATGCAGACATGCAACTCTTTGGATGAACATGACAGTCCCTACTGCAAGCAGTGCCCGATGGCTGATGAGCTACTCAAGGAAGACAAGATACGAAGGGAACTTGAATTCTTTTTCATGAACCCCTGTGAGAAATTCCGTGCCCGTGGACGAAAGCCTTGGAAGCTTTGTATTCAAATTTTAAAAATTGCTGTGGTGACAGTCCAAGTAAGTTCTAAGCTTCAGTTTATTTTCCTTTTTCTTCCAAAGAACTCTGTATTAATTCCAGAAACTTGCCAATAAACCGGTTAGAAAGTTATTGTCCTAACTGGCAACTTCCGCACAAACAAACTACTAATAATATTTTCTTTTAAAACCATCAATAAGCTCTATCAATAACTGAGTTGTCACATTTATACAGATAAAACTATCTGAGTTTTGGTTGGCATTGTTACTAGATTTGCGTCCCTGAAGATGTCGCAATCCATGATTTGCTGCACAGTCACAGTTTTACTTACTACACCATGTATGTTGCTTTCATGGAAACGGATGGACCATGAATGGATAGTTTCCATTTGAAACAAGTACGTTTTTGGCATGGCCTATTGCTTGTTGAGTAAAGTAAGAGCACACCCACTGTATATGACACGTGCCTCATTACAAAGGTTCATTCAAGCGAGAATTTACATTATAATGTGGCAGCAAGGGATACTCTTTTACCTTGGTAATGCAAATGGTATGGCAGTCTAAATTCATAGGAATAAATTCACACATGTAAATTAACAAGAATCTCTGTACTGGATTGCCATTGTGAATATAAAGTTGATTTATCATCTACCAAATTGTAATGCTGGTTACCATTCAGTAGAAAAAGAACAAATCCAGAATCATTTTTAACATTGTTTTATTAGACTTTGTCTACCAAAAGCAATTTTGTAAGGAAATTCTGAAATTTCATTCACCCTAATCTGCTAACTAATTAGTGCTAGGACCCTTTGCCTGCTAATGATTATGCCCTCAAGAACCCAATTATAGTAAGCATGCCTGGCATGCCATCTAATTAATTCCCTGCTCATCATCATTAGAAGCCCAGAGACACCAATTATTTGCCCTCTTCACCTCCTCTCACTTGCCTGAAATGTTCTTACTCTGTTTCCCCTAAGGCAGTAATATGTATGTATGGTTGATTGATTGAGATTGTTGCATCTTCTGCTTTCTTCTTAACCTTCCCTTTCACTTGCTCCTTCCCAGAATGATAGGAAAAACCTCCACTGGCCTTCCTCATAACAAACACCACATGCCATGGATCACCTTCTGAAAGGCAACTGGGATAGGGAAGGCTCTGGATAACGCAGGACTCTTCCCCAAGAAGACTATAGAGTTTAATTTGCCTTTGCTAATTACATATGATTGATGTGAATCTATGGCATTATTAATCTGTCCTGGTAGCTGCCAGATATAACCAGTCTGCCATTGCCACAGTTCAGCTTTGTGCAAGGTTACTTTCTACACTGAATATTACTTACTTTCTGTGTCCAGTTGACTTCATGTGGCTAGCCTGAGATAAATTAGATAGGCCAACAATGAGCCTTTGTTTGGCTAGCTAGTATGACATTTTAGATTTTAATCAGGCAGGCTATGAAACCCAAACTGGAAGCGCATGACAAGTAAAAGGAAAGCTATAGCTCTCTCACTGACTCCTGTTACAGAAACAGTATGTAAGTATAGTGTGAGAGGTCAGTGTCACAGATAACATTAGCTTTTTCGTACTGGTGCTGTTCACCTTAAAACACATTTTGAGTGTGATATAGATAGTGCCATTCATTGTGCAACTGGGCCTTCATTTTTAGTATTGGTCATTTTTAAATGAAAGAGTAAGTTCACCTTTACATTTACTTTTTGTACGATATAGGGAACGATATTACAAAACTGGTCTTAATTAAAAAAAAAAGAAAAAAAAAGTTTGTTTTTATAATTATTTATCTTTTTATCCAGCAGCTCTCCAGTAGCAGCTATCTAGTTGCTAGGGTTCAGTATCCCCTGGCATCCAATGGATTAAATGAGAGACTGAGGGATAATTAGGAGAGGGCCTGAATAGAAAGATAAGTAATAGAAATTAGTAAAGGGTTGGTTCAATTTTATGGTAACTTTTATTATTTTATAGAAAGGCCAATTCTAAGCAACTTTTCAATTGGTTTATTTTGTATAGTTTTATAGTTATTTGTCTGTTCCTTCTGACTATTTGCAGCTTTCAAATGGGCGTCGCTGACTCCCTTATGAAAAACAAATGCTCTGTAAGGCTACAAATGTATTGTTATTGTTACTTCTTTATTACTGAGCCTTCTGTTCAGACCCTCTCCTATTCATATTCCAGTCTCTTATTCAAATTAATGCATGGTTGCTAGGGTAATTTGGACCCTAGTTACCAGATTGCTTGAGATGCAAATTGAAGAGCTGCTGAATAAAAAGCTAAATAACGCAAAAATCTTCAATAATAAAAAATGAGAACCAATTGCAAATTGTCTCGGAATGTTACTCTCTGCATCATACTCAAAGTTATCTCAAAGGTGAACAACCCCTTCAATAATAAAGTTGTAGCCTCACAGAGAAATCTGTTTTTGGCTGCTGGGGTCAGTGATACTTATTAGAAAACTGGAAGCTCTTAGAAGAGGAAGGCAAATACAGGTATGGGACTTGTTATCCAGAATTCTGTAATTTGGGTCCTCATACTGTAAGTCTACTAGAAAATCAAGTAAACATTAAATAAACTCAATGGGCTGTTTTTTCTTCCAATAAGGATTAATGATATCTTAGTTTGGATCAAGTACAATGTACTGTTTTATTATTACAGAGAAAAAGGAAATCATTTTTAAAAAATTTAGATTTGGATAAAATGGAGTTTATGATAAATGGCCTTTCTGTAATTTTAAACTTTCTGGATAACGCAATGTTAACCTTTTCTTTTCAGTTAGTTTTATTTGGACTCAGTAACGAAATGGTAGTCACTTTTAAAGAGGAGAACACTGTGGCTTTTAAGCATCTGTTTCTGAAAGGATACAAGGACATGCATGATGACACATATGCAATCTACAGTCAAGAAGATGTCCATACTCATATAAACTTTACAATTAAAAGGGTAAGAAAGCAAAATCAAATTAGTTATTTAGAACTTTCATAAATTTCTATAATTACACTTTTTTTTTTTTAATTCAGGCCCTATAATTACACTTTTGACTAAATTAAGTTGCACAAAAGTGTAATTATAGATACCTCCGTGTATTCAAGCATTACCCCTAATTTCAAACAACTACTAACTACCCTAGGTGGTAAAATAGTAGCCAGGTCTGCTTATCCCAGCATCCCCAACCTATATACCGGTAGTTCTCTAATAATTTACTATGTAGAGATTTGTGACTGCAAATGTGTATTCTGGGGGGCAGTTTGCCCCATATATTGACACAGTGTGATTGAGATAGCTAAATACAGGTTAAACATGTATTGATACAGTGGTCAATTTGTAGATCACTCGTGTATAGATGTGTTGTATACTTACTTTGCAAAATTCTTACCCCCATTAGGGTTTTATGTAAACCCTAGTCAGATTGGTTTTTCAGCATTTAGTATGTGGCACAGTGATACAATATTGAGGGCTTAACATCATTCACATTTATATAGGATCACTGCATGTCTGAATTTTGCCTCCAAATACATGTTCACATGTCAGCACACAGGGTGCCTTCATACAAAAACATGCAATAGTTGCTCATTCATCTCTCATCTCTGTGTCCTGACTATTTGCATACATACCAAGTACCCACCATAGACTTTATAGTGAAAGGTAAAGCAGGATTACGTTCTGTTACAGGCCTACCTTTACTGTTATAGGATCTCTTATTGTTCCCAGAAATTAAGCATAGTATTTTGTTGGTGGTAAAAAAAATTGTTCTTTTTTTTTTTTTCCCTTTGTCAATAGTACCTGGAGCTCCAAAATATATCTGTTGGAAACCATGCATATGAGAGTAATGGTGACGGTCAAACTGGGATGTCGTTATGCCAACATTTCTATAAACAAGGAACTATCTTTCCTGGAAATGAAACATTTGAAATTGACCCACAAATTGAGACTGGTAACATACTTCCATAGTGTTTTACTGTACCTCTTCCATATACTGCGACATTATGAATTATATTTACAAAAAACAAATTGGGTTAATAAATAGAATGAAGCAAAGTTAATTAATTTAATTGTAAAAAGGATACTAAGAAATATATAAAAACTTTGTATAGATTTATATTTGTTCTACTGTAAATCTAATCATATAAGGTCACACCAAGGCATTTCATGTAAAGGTGTGAAGCAAAAAATATAAACATTTTGTAATGGTAAGGGAAAAAAGGGAAATTTGGGTTTTTAATATTGTAAGATTAAAAAATAAAGGTTTAATTGAAATTCAGTTGTATTTATGAAAACATTTTTAAGGTTGACAGGGTTGTATTTTGTATAGGTAATGTGACTGCCTCAAGTTTTTGTGATACTAACAAAGCGAAGTTACACATTAGTATAAAGCAGGTAGAAATTAAACACTGGTATTATGTCTGGTGTATTTTCCCCTTTCAGATTTTCTGGGGCTGCAACCTTATTGTTGGCTCGATTTAGCGTGCCACCACTGTTTTCATACAGTTAATATCACTTGTGTATGTATGTATGTATGTATGTATACTATATTTCATACGGGAGAATAAAGATTCCAGAGAAATGGAAATTAAATGTGGTAGATTAGTCCAAATAATTGTATGGTGATGCATCAAACCAGAGCTTCCTGATGTTAGGATAAGGTAGGTGACCATTTTCTCTGACCAGCCAGCGTCAGAGGAGCTCTGTGCAGTGAAAGAAACCATGACAAACAGGCGTATTTCAGGTGTTATTTAACTGGAAATACCGGAATCCCACTCACTCAAGTAAAACACAATTAATTATCCATGCTCTGGACTATAGATCTATAGAGACTAAAGATCTGGACCTATAGTTAAAGAACTAAATGCTAACAATAAATATGGATGGAAACTATATATTACAAACTGAACTTACAGCAGCAGCCTAAAGGTTCAGCATGTAGATAATAGAAATGCCCTGTGCTGCCACATGCCGCATACAGACTGTGTACAAGGCTTATTTTCAAGAACTGAAATAAGAGACCATAGTGTAAGCCATACCTAGAATGTAACCATTACAATAATGCTGCAGTACTTTGAGAAGTAAAACACCAGTGTAACTTCTGTTGATGTCATTGATGTCCTAATGTGTTTTATTATAACTACATTTCTACTGATCTGATTGTTGTTTTAGAATGTTTCTATATTGATCCATCAACTCTGTATTCTAATGACACACCTGCAGAAGCCTGGACTAATATGACACTAGACTTCTATAGGTAAGACTTTTACGTCTCTTTCTCTTCTGTTTTAAATTGGAGTGTACTTTTAAATGGTTCTTACAAGGAAGCCCTAAGTGCTGGGTGACACATGCTTCTGCAAACCTTTTGCCTAGATTTTTTGCCTGTCTTTACAGGGCATTGGGTTTTGGGCAGGCCACAGGTATAGTTTTCTTTGAGTCTGTATTTGATACTATCATTTTACTATATATTATATTTGTGGAACCAAGGATTCTCCATCTTGTTGATGTTATCCCACTTCTCCTTTATCACTACATCCCATGTCTTCCTTCCCTTTTTCTTTGTATGTCCCGTTTGTTCTTTCTCCCTGGACCTCTCCCCTGCCATTATTCCCCTTCTGCTTCACATTTTCTAACTTTGTATTGTCTTTACATACACTGTTTAAACTTCTTCTGACATCCCTCATTCCCACCAATAACCAAATATCGGCTGATCCTTTTACATCATTTCACATTATACTTCAGCCTCTTTCCCAAACTCATCCAAGGTCATTCATACTAAAGTTTACTTTTATTCCGCTTAGAATAGAATGGCTAAAACGTGCAAAATATCTTTTTAGGCTTGTTTCAGTAGAAATTATGTTTAAGCTGAAAGCGATCAATCTTCAAACCATTCGCCACCATGAACTTCCAGACTGCTATGACTTCATAATTACAGTAAGTACCTTTATCCTGTTCTCATAATCAAAATACAACTATCGCTGTAACCATAAGAAAATGGTCTAGTCCTTAAAATCTTGAGCTTTTGCTTTACTTCAGCATAGAATGAAGTAGGATTGTGTTTGTAAACCATTATGCTACATTCTATTTAAGCATATACAGAACATGGGAATTCTGTAGAATTTGAACTTGGCTCAAACATTAAAATTATACTTTTGTATTTCAATAGCCGAAGAGAGAACATTACCCTAATTAAGTTATGCCTTGACAGGTATAGTTTGTCTATTTTAATGCATTCAAAACCTTAGTAGAACTAAAAACTTATTTTAATTCAATTTTCCTGTATGTTTCTTGGGAGACCTGACCATCTCTATGTGCAATGATCACAAGCCATTCCTAGCTTTTACAGCCAGCAGTGCAGACACACTATTGTCTATTTGATCTTCTCTTTGAACCATGGCTGAACGGATGCTGTAGAAGATGGGAGCTATTATTTATTTTATGTGCATATGATTAAGTTAATGTAGTACTTGGCTTATAGCTTTTTAATGGAACAACTTTTTTCTCTTTGTATTAGATAACATTTGACAATAAAGCACACAGTGGAAGGATAAAAATTACCTTAGATAATGATGTTGGAATCCAAGAATGCAGAGACTGGCATGTGTCTGGATCTAGTAAGTATACATTTTGTTCTGTAAAGAATTTTACTTTAACAGATTTTAGATATCCAGGATACAAAATCTAATAAGTGCTGGGAGCTGCATTTCAACACTTTATGGAAAAAACACTCAAGGGTGTTGACCACTGTGTTGACCCCTGTGTAACAAAAATAACAAAAATAAAGTGGTTAACACAGAGGCTAATGCAAGTCCGTGTGTTTGTGGTACTCTATTGAAAGAATATCATGCTAAGCTTACACAGATAACATGAGCAATTTTTAGATGCCTATAGTTATAGTTTCCTTTTGTTAAGTATATGCATGTAATACAACTATAGTATAATGGTAACCGGTTAACAATATTTTGGCAACTAATTGGGTTATATTTATTTTCTTATAGTTCAAAAAAATACCCATTACATGATGATTTTTGATGCTGCTGTTATTTTGGTCTGCTTATCTTCTATAACTCTGTGCATTCGCTCTGTGGTTAAAGGGATTTTACTTCAAAGGGTAAGTGTGGAATATGTCAGTGTTTTTTGAATTTTATGTATTCTTTAAATTAAAATGTTTTCAACACTGTTTTTCTTTTAAAGGAATATGTAAACTTTGTCCAGCATCGTTTTACAAGGACTGTGTCCTCTGCTGACCGCATGGAATTTGTCAATGGCTGGTACATTATGATAATCATCAGTGATGTTTTGACAGTTATTGGCTCAATCTTGAAGATGGAGATCCAAGCAAAGGTGAGGTGACAATGAGCTAGTGTCTTATAGAAGGAGGAAACTCAGTGAACCAGTAGAGATCACACTATGCAGTAATGCCAAACAACTGGGTGCTTATTTAACATTTGGCCAGCATAGGTCTAGCACTCCCTAACTAGGCCCATAACTAATGCCTGCTCTTATACAGATAGAAGAGGGTCATAATTAATTCCCTGGTGCCACCCAGCATAGTAGTTTGTGCTGCACATCTAATGTGGTCTTTCATATTAGTGCTATCTCACTACCAGTTGGATAAACCTGTTGTGTAGTTTTGTATGTAATCTGACACCCATTTTATTGTACAGTGCTGCAGAACATGCTGTTACTTTATAAACTTAATATTAATATTATAATAAACCTCCTGGCAGTGTATTTTAAACCTCTTACATGGGCAAATTTTTGTTGACTCACTCAGAGCAGCAGCAACAGATCTGGAATTAATGAAAAGTGTAAAAGTGATTTTTATCAAGCTAAACTGTCCGTTTAAAGGAAAATTATACCCCCCCAAACAATGTAGGTCTCTATAAAAACATATTGAATAAAACCGCTTACATGTTAAAGGAAAACTATACCCCCTAAACAATGGAGGTCTCTATTAAAAGATACTGAGTAAAACAGCTCATGTGTAAAACCCTGCTTCATGTAAATGAACCATTATCATAATAATATACTTTTTTAGTAGTATGTACCATTGGGTAATCATAAATAGAAAATTGCCATTTTAAAAAATAAGGGCCGCCCCCTGAGATCGTAAGATTCACTGTGTACACATACAAACCACATGTAAGGTCACATGAGCCAATTAACAGACAGAGATCTGCCATTTGCTTCAACACTTCTTCCTGTTACAGTTAGTGTTGTAGTATTTCTGGTCAGGTGATCTCTGAGGCAGCACAGATAGAGTCACGAAATGGTGGTTCAAGGCGAGAGATGTAAAAGGGCAATATTTATGTAAATATATATTCCAGTTTGGTAAGATTCTTTAATATGTCATTCAGTTTGATATAAACTATCTGTTGCTTAAGTATTCATTTTGGGGGTATAGTTTTCCTTTAAACCCTGCTTCGCATAAATAAACCATTTTCATAATAACATACTTTTTTAGTAGTATGTGCCATTGGGTATTCATAAATAGAAAATTACCATTTTAAAAAATAAGGGCCACCCCTTGGGATCCTAGGATTCACGGTTCACACAAACAAACCCTACGTTAGGTCACACGAGCCAATTAGCATACAGAGTTCTATATTTTGCTTCCACACTTCTTCCTGTTACAATTAAAGTTGTAGTATTTCTGGTCAGGTGATCTTTGAGGCAGCACACAGACCATCGCGATGGTGATGGTCTGCGGTTCAAGGCAAGAGATGTAAAAGGGCAAGATTTACTTAAATATATAGACCAGTTTGGTAAGATTCTTTAATATGCCACTTAATTTGATATAAACTATCTGTTTAAAGATTGTTCATTTTGGGGGTATAATTTTCCTTTAACATATTCAGTGCTCCTGCTTGACTGTATGGTTTGCTCAATATGTCTTGCACTTGATTTACCTTTAGTGCATTATGCTTAGGTGTAAATTCGACACATTTTTAGGTTTCCAAATCAAATGAGTCATCTGGACCTCGGTATATTTAGCAGACAGTCCTTTACCATCAGGAAGCAATCATGAATCAGCAGGCAATGCTTGATAGAATTGCCATTGTTGAGCTGCTACATGGACATGAATTTATTCTAAGGTTCATGCATTTTAAAGGAGAACCAAATTCTTGCTACAAAAATCCCCTACCCCCTACCCTACATAGACCCCCCTCCCTGTTTCCCCCAGCATAGGTGGTACCTTTGCTAAATGCCCCTAACTCTTTGCTTAACCCTCGGTGCAGATTCAGGGCATCGGAGTTCATGGCAGCAATCTTATTCTCTTCGGGAATAGAGCGGCATATCGGCACATGCACAGTTGGCGCAATTCTCTGTTTTGCGACAACTGAGCATGCGTTGAAAGTCACGGAAATTGCTGAAGATGGCGCCCGTGAAATCCTCTGGACAGAATCTGATATACATCATGCTTTCGTTGCCAAAGTAGCCTCTAAAATGTTTCTCTTTATGCATATTGAGAATTATTTCCATACCATGTTCAGAGAAAATAATGTGCTGCTTTCACGCTTTTGTTCAATAAAAGGAAACTTATTCTACTATTTTTGTTTCAGAGTCTCACCAGTTATGATGTCTGCAGTATACTCTTGGGAACATCCACCTTATTAGTGTGGCTTGGAGTTATTCGCTACTTGGGATTTTTTAAGAAATACAATGTAAGAACCTTTTTTTAGTAGTAACCTACCACAAAATTAAAAAGTGCAAGTGATTTTCACCTGCTTTCATGATTTGTTGCAGCTGCTGATCCTGACACTTAGGGCAGCCTTACCTAATGTAATGCGATTCTGCTGTTGTGCAGCTATGATCTACCTGGGCTACTGCTTTTGTGGCTGGATCGTTTTAGGCCCTTACCATGTAAAGGTATTTAACATTTTTTATCTAAATTAGTACCTCTCTTAAGTGTGCTAGGAGCTCATGTGTCCTTAATTTCTTTCTTGTAGCATATGTTTTTTATTTTTCCTTTCTAGTTTAGGTCCCTGAACATGGTTTCGGAGTGCCTGTTCTCCCTTATGAATGGAGACGATATGTTTACCACATTTTCAAACATGCAGCAGAAGAGCTACTTGGTTTGGCTGTTTAGTCGCATTTATTTGTATTCCTTTATAAGTCTCTTCATTTACATGGTTCTAAGTCTCTTCATTGCACTCATAACTGATACATATGATACAATCAAGGTAAGTAAACAGTTTTTTTGTACTATAACACTTGCATACTAGCATATAGACTTATATAGATTTATTTTGTGTTAAATCACTGATGCTTTTTTCTTTGGTGATCTGATTGCAAAATCTTTTGTGCCACCGAGATTGAAAAATAACACATACTCATTGTTTATATGCTTTTATTTAAGTCATCCCTCCTTTCCTATGTGAAAAACCTCATACAAACATTTGTGCTAAAAAAAAAGTAGGTTAATTTAGTCAAAGCTTTCTTTATTAAAGGGGATCTAAAGTCGATTTTTAAAATGCATATATAGGTTCCTATCACTAAATTAAAAGAATTTGGTAATGTATGTCTGTAAAAAATGTTGCACTTGCTTTGAGATACACATGATTGTTTCTGCGACTTTCTCTTCTCCGTCTTGTTTGCAATCTCCTTCAAAGTTCAGCAGCCAATTGATGGGCTGCCCCTCCGATGCTTAACTGCTAGATAAAGCTCAGAGGGTAATTTAACCCATATATATATCGATGCTTAACTGCTAGATAAAGCTCAGAGGGTAATTTAACCCATATATATATCGATGCTTAACTGCTAGATAAAGCTCAGAGGGTAATTTAACCCATATATATATATATATATATATATATATATATATATATATAATATCAAAACAGGGGGGTTGTGGGAGCACTCTAAAGGCTTTAAAGTATATATATATAAGTATAATAAATGCTATTGCATATGTACCCAAAACAGGGGTTATTTTGTTACAAAGTTATGATCATAAAATTGATAAGCCACCATACCACGTCAAGGTAAACCCCGAATGGCGGTCCCTAACTTGTTTTATATTTTATGTGCATTTTAGCATTACCTGTAATCAATGTCCGTTGAACGCTGTTTTTTCACTGAGGGCTAAATCCTCCCCAGCCAGCAATCAGGCTTTTAAAGGAGAGATATTCCCAAAACAAACGCCCAATTTTAAAAGCATAGGATCACCACTAGTTTAAAGGGGGGGTATGGGGTGCTACGACCACTGAAGCTATGCCACAGCTCCTGGCTAAATATACAATATCAAAATAGGGGGGTTGTGGGAGCACTCTAAAGGCTTTAAAGTATATATATAAGTATAATAAATGCTATTGCATATGTACCCAAAACAGGGGTTATTTTGTTACAAAGTTATGATCATAAAATTGATAAGCCACCATACCACGTCAAGGTAAACCCCGAATGGCGGTCCCTAACTTGTTTTATATTTTATATGCATTTTAGCATTACCTGTAATCAATGTCCGTTGAACGCTGTTTTTTCACTGAGGGCTAAATCCTCCCCAGCCAGCAATCAGGCTTTTAAAGGAGAGATATTCCCAAAACAAACGCCCAATTTTAAAAGCATAGGATCACCACTAGTTTAAAGGGGGGGTATGGGGTGCTACGACCACTGAAGCTATGCCACAGCTCCTGGCTAAATATACAATATCAAAACAGGGGGGTTGTGGGAGCACTCTAAAGGCTTTAAAGTATATATATAAGTATAATAAATGCTATTGCATATGTACCCAAAACAGGGGTTATTTTGTTACAAAGTTATGATCATAAAATTGATAAGCCACCATACCACGTCAAGGTAAACCCCGAATGGCGGTCCCTAACTTGTTTTATATTTTATGTGCATTTTAGCATTACCTGTAATCAATGTCCGTTGAACGCTGTTTTTTCACTGAGGGCTAAATCCTCCCCAGCCAGCAATCAGGCTTTTAAAGGAGAGATATTCCCAAAACAAACGCCCAATTTTAAAAGCATAGGATCACCACTAGTTTAAAGGGGGGGTATGGGGTGCTACGACCACTGAAGCTATGCCACAGCTCCTGGCTAAATATACAATATCAAAACAGGGGGGTTGTGGGAGCACTCTAAAGGCTTTAAAGTATATATATAAGTATAATAAATGCTATTGCATATGTACCCAAAACAGGGGTTATTTTGTTACAAAGTTATGATCATAAAATTGATAATCCACCATACCACGTCAAGGTAAACCCCGAATGGCGGTCCCTAACTTGTTTTATATTTTATGTGCATTTTAGCATTACCTGTAATCAATGTCCACGGGGTTTACCTTGACGTGGTATGGTGGCTTATCAATTTTATGATCATAACTTTGTAACAAAATAACCCCTGTTTTGGGTACATATGCAATAGCATTTATTATACTTATATATATACTTTAAAGCCTTTAGAGTGCTCCCACAACCCCCCTGTTTTGATATTGTATATATATATATATATATATATATATATATATATATATATATATATATATATATATATATATATATATATATATATATATATATATATATATATATATATATATATATATATATATATTTGTTGAGTTATGACTGCAACCTCAGAGCATCAGGGAGTAAGACAGCCAGGGGCTGCTTAACTTCAAAGGAGATCGCAAATAAGACTGAGAAAAAAATCGCATGTACCTTGAAACAGGTACAACATTTTTAACAGCCATACATTACAAAATAGTTTTATTTAGTGATGGGAACCTATGTGTTTTTTTAAAAAAAACATGACTTTAGATCCCCAGTGCAAAATACTGGGTGCATATTTTTAACTACAATACAGCACTTTTACCCAGAGTTACAGTACACGGTATACAGTCAAAATCATCTACAATATTTTGTGCTCCCTACCATATCTTTAAATAGAGCCCTGAAGCCTCCTGGTAAAATCAGGTATACGGTATAGCTCTTTTTTGTGCAGCGTGCACTACACTTTGCAAACAACACAGATGAATAAGAAACCACAAGAACATTTGCTATTCTATACTTCTTATGGCACCTATCACTGCACCTTGTTACTGAGTCCTTGTATATGTATATTTCACTTTTGTCTATTTCTTCTGGTTTTTTTTTATCTTCTGAATTAGTTTTTTTAGTTACAGAGCTAATTTAGTTAGTGTGATCTTTATAGGATTTGCTCTAAAACTAATGTTTGTTAAATTGAATACTTTATCCAATGTTATACATTTTATAGAATTACCAAATCGGTGGCTTTCCAGAATCTGAACTTCACACATTTGTATCTGAGTGCAAAGATTTGCCAACCTCTGGTCGATATAGGGAAGAAAACAAGGCCTCCTGTTTCTCTATGCCGTGTTGTCGCAATCAGTAAGTAGAGTAATAGGAACTATTAATTGTTTTAGTCAAATTAATTGCTCACTGTATTTATATTTATACCTGATTATTTTGTTGTTCTAGGTAAAAAACAGAATCACTTCATCAATGACATTTGGAAATCTGCAAGAAGAAACAACATATAAAATCACAGCGCATAGTAGTTCAAATAGTGTCTATTGCAGCCATTCAGAAACTATAACAATTAACTGCAGATAATAAACTTTGGTAAATACTTTTTCCAGAACCAATATTTGTATCCAGCTTGTATTTAAAACAGTGTTTGGTATTGTGGACCATATGCACAGGGTGCAAGAGTGCATCTTCTATGTGCACCCTACTGTTTTATGCAAAATCACTGTGTGCATGGGTTAGATCTGCATGCATAACGTATGCTGCAAACCTTAGCTTTCAGTTTGTGTATGTACCCTATGCACATTGGTTAATAATTCTCAAATAAACAATGATGAAAGATGACTAATAATTCCTAAACAAACAATGCTGTAGGATGACTATGTAGAAGGCACATTAAGAGAATAAATAATTGTCATCTTACAGAAAATGGAAATGGGGGAAAAAAATTCCTTTTATATAAATGAGGTTCGTGATTATTTTTTAAACTGCACCATATCTAAGATTGTAGATAGAAAACGTTAGCACTGTACAGCTGTACTACAATCTCTGTTCCTACATTTAGTCATAGGATGCAATCTGTTTGTATAGTAGAAAATGTGACGGCAGTGGTTCTAATTTAAATACTAATTTAAAGACTATATACTGTATTGATAAATAAGCCAAAACTGCCCCAAGGTGAATATGTAAAGTGATTTTATTGTCATATACGTTAATCTCATGTAATATTGCATGCACAAATATGTGTGGATTTCTCATCAAGTCATCCAGTTCACTTCATTTATAGCTTTTTTTTTTTATTTTTTTTTATTTTTTTTTTTTTACTTCTATTTTCTTATCTTCTTCACTTTACTGTTTGAACAAAACAGACTGCTGTGCTGTGATATAAGAAAATTAGGGGGTTTCAGATTATTTTTTGCATATAGGTGAGACTTAAGGTGGGCCATACATGCTAAGATCTGCTTGTTTGGCAAGGTCACCAATCAAGTGGACCTCTAGACAATTTAGCCACTCACATGCTGAGCCCAGACAGCACCAATGCATTCCTCATAAATCAAATAAGCCTATCTGTGTGCCCCATACATTAAACTGGCGAGTCGCTCTGGAGGATTTTTTATCCGAGACATTGCTGAAAATATGTAGATGGGCCCATTTGTATCAGGGAATATAAAACCATACTTTTTTTTTTCTAAGAATTGTTTTTAATCTAAAATAGATACTTTATATTTGAATAAATGTAATTTTAGGTAATTGACATTCACAGGCCTATGGAGCAGTGGTATGGCATACCCACAATAATACACACTACCCGGCCACATAAGGTTTATTAACAAACACACATGTAAATATGTACAGAGAGGCATCCCTAAAAGACTAATATAAATACTTTTAAGTAGTAGTATATAGACCTTTCAGGATCATAATTTATTATATTTATACATATGTATTTTCATTTATAAACCTATTTTCATGTTATATAATTTTCTTGATGTGAATTCCAGATATTTTACAGCAGTGATCCCCAACCTGTGGCTCGGGAGCAACGTGTTACTCACCAACCCCTTGGATGTTGCTCCCTGTGGCCTAAAAGCAGCTGCTTTTTTTCTTTTTAATGTGTAGCTTGGTGGCAAGTTTAGGTTGCATGAAGGCTGCCAGTCCACATAGGGGCTACCATAAAGCCAATCATATCTCTTATTTGGCACCACCAACTCTTATTACATTTTCATGGGTAAAAAAAGTTTAGGAACTCCTGTTTTACAGAAAGAATAAAAAACAAAACTGTTCTCAACTTTAATGGGTAAGTTAATTTTAAATACAGGTATGAGATCCATTATCTGGAAACCCGTTACCCAGAAAGCTTCAAATTACGGAAAGGCCATCTCCCATTTTATCCAAATAATCCAAATTTTTAAAAACGATTTCCTTTTTCTCTGTAATAATAAAACAGTAGCTTGTACTTGATCCAAACTAAGATATAATTGATCCTTATTGGAAAAAAATCATCCTATTGGGTTTATTTAATCTTGAAATGGTTTTCTAGTAGAATTAAGGCATGAAGATCCAAATAACGGAAAGGTCCGTTATCCGGAAAACCCCAGGTCCCGAACATTCTGGATAACAGGTCCCATACGTCTGCCTAAACAGTTTATTTTGAGTATGGTTTAAGAGTTTTGAACTGCAGCTATCAGGCAATGCAACTGCTCTGTGGTTACTAGACCTATACAACCTTCTAGCATATTCTACTGCAGATTAGAAGGTAACCTTAAGACAACTTTAGAATTCCCAGTAATCAGCTCTACGTCCCTTTATGACCATCTAGATGTATGTGATTTCTTAGCTCTGTATACAGTTTGGGACAGATCAAACAACTGAACAAAAATAGCACAGACATTCACTTATTTTCATCCAGTTAAGGATGTTGCAGTTTTTGCATTGCGTTGCTTGGCTCATATATTTGCTGCTAAGAATTGCTGCATGTGAATTATTACAAGGAATGCAATAGGTGATCTGTGGGTATCACAAGTTAGACTAATAAAAATACACCTTTGCTTGCTTTTGGTTATTGCAGTGAGGCAGAATACCCCTACATCAGATAAACCCTGTTTTTTTACTACTATTAAATGGCGTCACCTTGTTTAAAATGATTATTAAAGGGGTTGTTCACCTTTAAATTCACTTCTCGTATGATGAAGGGAGTGATGATTTGTATTTGGTTTTCATTTTTTATTATTTGTGGTTTTTGAGTTATAAAGCTTTTTATTCAGCAGTGCTGCAAGTACAGCAAACTGGTTGCTAGGGTCCAGTCTACCATAGCAACCATGTATTGAAGTGAATGTGAGACTGGAATATGAATAGGAGAGGGCCTGATTAGAAACACGAGTAAAAAAAAGTAGCAATAACAATAGATTTTTAACCTTACAGAGCATTTTGTTTTTTAGATGGGGTCAGTGCAAAGAATCAGAAAAAGGCAAATAATTCAAAAACTATGCAAAATAAAGGACAATTGAAAACTTGCTTCAAATTAGTCGTTCTGTAATACACTAAGTTAACTAAAAGGTGAACCACCCCTTATTTATAAACATAATTTGTTTTTATTTTGTCCCCTGATATACCAAATTAATCCAGATAAATACAATTGAAAACTTACATGATATGTTTGATGAATTCAACTTCAGAATTCTCAGTGAATCTACATCAGACTGCCTTGTTTCTTCTGCAGATGAGGAGTTGCAGTTATCATGATTAAATCGCTCTACCATTTTTTATTTGGAAGATTTATAGAACCTGTAGTACATGACATGACATATAATTGGTTAGGGAATTTTGATACCTTAATATCCCTGTGATAGTAAGTTTCCAAAAACAATAATTATAAATAAAGCTTCCTGCTTGGTGACCCCTGGGACAAATGGATTTTTTTAGGAATTTCACAATTTTTAAAAATCGGATGTTACTATATGTAAATTTGCAGAGATTTGCATTGTATATTTTGAGTAGCTTTCTGTATATGCACTAGAAAGTTTGTAAATGAAGAAGTAAAATAAAGAAAAGGTTTCCTTCTTTATTAAAAATAAGTCTTGCTTGTGCTTCTTCACTACTATTGTAGATTAAGGGGCAGATTTATCAAAGCGTATGATTAGAACTCCCCACAGAAAAACTCGCTCTCTATTTACTCCTATGGGATTCTTGGAATCGTGTTTATCAACGGAGTTCACCATTTGATAAATATGCTTTTAAAAAACCCATAGGAATAATAGAAAGTGAGTGAGTTTTTCTGTGGGGAGTTCTAATCTCACATTTTGATAAATCTGCTAGTGAAGTGAAGAGCGATAATTCACGGAGCTACCATGTTCAATGTCAGTGTTAAAACAGAAATCTACCACCGGCACTACCCAGGCCTGTAACGTACGTAATTCTGGTGCTCAGTAATCCAAGGAGATGCCACTCCCTGATTGGAATCTTAAGTAAAGAAAGGTACCGGCACTTAATTGTAATTAAAAATGGGGACTAGCCTCTGATTAGACAAACAAAATCCCACAATGTTTTGGCCATGCACCCCTTCACCTGCTTATCTTTCACCAATATGCCCTCCTTGAGGTGGTTGATGGGCCAATCCAATCAGATAACAACAACGGAGAAAGAATCAAGGACCACATCAATGAGCCGATGTGGCCCTTGCTCCAGGGGGATTTTTAAACCTGTCCAATATCTGGCCATAGGGAAGCCCATTGGAGCGCCCCATACGCAGGCCAATACGCTTTTATCTGCCCATTTAGGGGCACATTTACTAAGGGTCGAAGTGAATTTTCGAATTTCAAAAACCGAATTTAGAAGTAATTTTTGGATACTTCGACCATCGAATAGGCCAAATTCGACTTCGATTATAAGTGAAAAACTTTGACTTCGGAAATCTAAGTACTGTCTCTTTAAAAAAGTTCAACTTCGACACTTTAAATACGAAAAAACTTTTCTCCAAAGCATGCTGATTAGTAAAAAATATAAATTTTATTCACATCAATGATTAAAAAGCATTAAGAGTATACCCTCTAACACCTGACGCGTTTCATGCTTACCCAGCACTTAGTCATAGGCAGAATCCAACTAGTCTCTCTTACTTTGTTCCTTAAATACTGGCCCATATAGTCCCTCCCTTCCATAAAACCAATCACAGGCACATGTTCCAATTGCCATATAACATCCAATTGACTACTGGCTTAGTACAGATACAATGATCTATGTGTTAGATAATCCATGTTACAGGGCATATACAAAAATATAAAAAGAATGTGTTCATACAAACATAGTTAAATATAGCAAGTCACATCAAAAATATAATTGAGGCCTAGAGGCAACCTGGTCTGTAGGTGAAAAATCCAATATACTTTTCTTTAGTTTCATCAGAAGATCTCCCCCCCCTTAAACCTGTCTTAATTTGTTCTATTCCTTGAATTGAAAAATACTGTAAATTACTGTTGTTACATTCCTGAAAATGTCTAGTGACATTGGTTTTGCTGCTTAGTTTGACATTACTTATTTGATTAATATGTTCCCTAATACGTTCCTTCAATGTCCTAATAGTGCAGCCTACATTGTTATGTTGACATAATCGTTGTATCACATGTAGACATCTGAAAGTCTCTGGAGAGTTTAGTTCAACTGTGACCAGAACTACTTACAAAATTAAACAATTGCTGTAGTAAGGGGATTGTATATCTGATCACATGTACCAAGTGCGGTAAGCAATATGTAGGCTGCACTATTAGGACATTGAAGGAACGTATTAGGGAACATATTAATCAAATAAGTAATGTCAAACTAAGCAGCAAAACCAATGTCACTAGACATTTTCAGGAATGTAACAACAGTAATTTACAGTATTTTTCAATTCAAGGAATAGAACAAATTAAGACAGGTTTAAGGGGGGGAGATCTTCTGATGAAACTAAAGAAAAGAGAAGTATATTGGATTTTTCACCTACAGACCAGGTTGCCTCTAGGCCTCAATTATATTTTTGATGTGACTTGCTATATTTAACTATGTTTGTATGAACACATTCTTTTTATATTTTTGTATATGCCCTGTAACATGGATTATCTAACACATAGATCATTGTATCTGTACTAAGCCAGTAGTCAATTGGATGTTATATGGCAATTGGAACATGTGCCTGTGATTGGTTTTATGGAAGGGAGGGACTATATGGGCCAGTATTTAAGGAACAAAGTAAGAGAGACTAGTTGGATTCTGCCTATGACTAAGTGCTGGGTAAGCATGAAACGCGTCAGACGTTAGAGGGTATACTCTTAATGCTTTTTAATCATTGATGTGAATAAAATTTATATTTTTTACTAATCAGCATGCTTTGGAGAAAAGTTTTTTCGTATTTGCAGTTTTACCTCTGTTTGGTCACTAGAGGTCTCCAGTATGCGTTTCTATAGTATTTACTGATTCTGCTCCCAATTTAATCTTTATAAACTTCGACACTTTGCCATCTTAAACCCTATGGGGGACCTCCTATAACCTATCTTGAGTGTTTGGGCAAGTTTTGAGAAATCAAAATGATTTTTGGTAAAATCGGATGATTAAATCGTTCAATTTGAAGGATTTCATCGTACAATTGAACGATTTTAAAAATACTTATTAGAATATCGAACTACCCTATTCGATGGTTGAATTTTGAACTTTTTTTCACTTCGAAATTCGACCCTTGATAAATCTGCCCCTTAATGCTAAAGTGTGACTGCTGTGTTTCATGTTTTATATAAACTACAGGGGGAGGCACATTTATCAAGGGTCGAATTTCGAATTAATGTGAGTTTTTTAAAACTCCCATGAACTTGAAAATTGACAAATTAGACCAAATTTATTATAAAAATGAATTTTTTAAACTCGGGTGAATAGAATCGACCCGAAAACTCGAATTGAATTTGATTTGAATTTTAAAAACTCGAAAAACTGGAATTTCAGGAAGGCTGCAAACAACTCCAAATTGAGCCCTGGACCTCTCCCATTGACTTAAACAGCAATTCGCTGTGGCGAATAGTTGAATTTGAGTATGGTAGCCAGAGTATGATAAATCTTGAAAATCATTTTTGAATTTTTTGAAAAACTCAAATCAAATTAGTCGAATCTGACAGTTCAGACCAAAATCGCTGACTTCTACGAATGACTGCGCCCACAATTTTCCGTGTAGAAAAGCAAGTATGGCATCTTTGAATAGCTGAAGAAGTGTACTTTTTCGGAAATAAATGGTTTGTGGGGGTTATTTCACAGTTTGGGGGTGTTTAGACTGAAGAACTGCAAGTAGTACACATAGAGAGCAGCCCCCAGATTTTCAGCTGCAATTGCCCTTATGCGTTGCTCCTGTTTTGGGGTGTTTGGGGGCTGCGTCTTTATGTGTATCCATACATATGGGGTATCGTTTTATTCAAGAGAAGTTTGTCTTTCAAATTGTCTGTAGTTATAGCATTTAGAACGGAGTTATTTTGTCAGATTTACATTTGGTCCTGCGTCTTAGTTTGCATTTTAGAAAAAAACTAAAAATGCAACAAAAAAGCTCTAAATATCATGATGCACTGGTAAAATGTGTTTGAATTTTGAGTGAAAACTACAACACCCCTAGAAACCTGAAGGTCTGTAGTTTCTAAAAATACCAAACATGAAGGGATAAGTTAGATTTACATATAAGTTATGCAGCATCAACTGTCACGTGTGCTTATCTACTTTGTTCTGGTGTAAAATTATACAAACTGCTGTTTTAGTTGGGGGGTTACTCCTGGACAAAGAAAGTGGGTTACTGATACATATTTGGTATCGTTGGACTTGGCAGGATCTGGGCTTTTAGAAACACAAAAAAAATTCATGTAAAATTAACTTTTCTGTGGAAAAAACCCTCAAGATATACACAATTTTTTAACAATTTTATTTTATTTTTTACATATTTCACCCAAAATATACATTAAATCTCCTGAAAAGTCACAAAATTCCACTTGCATGTCGAAGCCCAATTTGTAACGAAAAAAAACCAATATATAATTTTCCTAGTTTCGTGGAGGTTTTCCGACAATAAAACCTTGTTAATCTGAACAAGTACAGAATGCTTAAAAACGGCTGTCATTTCGCGTAACCAAGATGTGAAATTCTGCTGGCACTTAAAGGGTTAAGCATATACAGAACATGGGAATTCTGTAGAATTTGAACTTGGCTCAAACATTAAAATTATACTTTTATATTTCAATAGCCTAAGAGAGAACATTACCCTAATTAAGTTATTCCTTGACAGGTATTTGTCTATTTTAATGCATTCGAAACCTTAGTAGAACTAAAAACTTTTTTAAATTCAATTTTCCTGTATGTTTCTTGGGAGACCTGACCATTTTCACATGTAGCTTCATTCTTTCAATGATACTATAGCTCTATGTGCAATGATCACAAGCCATGTAAGGGAACAACAGTCTAAGATCATTCCTAGCTTTTACAGCCAGCAGTGCAGACACACTATTGTCTATTTGATTTTCTCTTTGAACCATGGCTGAATGGATGCTGTAGAAGATGGGAGCTATTATTTATTTTATGTGCATATCATTAAGTTAATGTAGTACTTGGCTTATAGCTTTTTAATGGAACAAATTTTTTCTCTTTGTATTAGATAACATTTGACAATAAAGCACACAGTGGAAGGATAAAAAGTAACTTAGATAATGATGTTGGAATCCAAGAATGCAGAGACTGGCATGTGTCTGGATCTGGTAAGTATACATTTTGTTCTGTAAAGAATTTTACTTATTAGATTTTGTATCCTGGATATCTAAAATCTGTTAAAGTGCTGGGAGCTGCATTTCAACACTTTATGGAAAAAACACTCAAGGGTGTTGACCCCTGTGTAACAAAAATAACAAAAATAAAGTGGTTAACACAGAGGCTAATGCAAGTCCATGTGTTTGTGGTACTCTATTGAAAGAATATCATGCTAGGCTTACACAGATAACATGAGCAATTTTAAGATGCTTATAGTTATAGTTTCTCTTTGTTAAGTATATGCATGAAATACAACTATAGTATAATGGTAACTGGTTAGCAATATTTTGGCAACTAATTGGGTTATATTTATTTTCTTATAGTTCAAAAAAATACCCATTACATGATGATTTTTGATGCTGCTGTTATTTTGGTCTGCTTATCTTCTAGAACTCTGTGCATTCGCTCTGTGGTTAAAGGGATTTTACTTCAAAGGGTAAGTGTGGAATATGTCAGTGTTTTTTGAATTTTCTGTATACTTTACATTAAAATGTCTTCAACACTGTTTTTCTTTTAAAGGAATATGTAAACTTTGTCCAGCATCGTTTTACAAGGACTGTGTCCTCTGCTGACCGCATGGAATTTGTCAATGGCTGGTACATTATGATAATCATCAGTGATGTTTTGACAGTTATTGTCTTAATCTTGAAGATGGAGATCCAAGCAAAGGTGAGGTGACAATGAGCTAGTGTCTTATAGAAAGAGGAAACTCAGTGAACCAGTAGAGATCACACGATGCAGTAATGCCAAACAACTGGGTGCTTATTTAACATTTGGCCAGCATAGGTCTAGCACTCCCTAACTAGGCCCATAACTGATGCCTGCTCTTATACAGATAGAAGAGGGTCATAATAAATTCCCTGGTGCCACCCAGAATAGTAGTTTGTGCTGCACGTCTAATGTGGTCTCTCATACTAGTGCTATCTCACTACCAGTTGGATAAACCTGTTGTGTAGTTTTGTATGTAATCTGACACCCATTTTATTGTACAGTGCTGCAGAACATACTGTTACTTTATAAATTAATATTAATAATTAAAATAAACCTCCTGGCAGTGTATTTTAAACCTCTTACATGGGCAAATATTTGTTGACTCACTCAGAGCAGCATCAACAGATCTGGAATTAATGAAAAGTGTAAAAGTGATTTTTATCAAGCTAAACTGTCTGTTTAAAGGAAAACTATACCCCCCAAACAATGTAGGTCTCTATAAAAACTTATTGAATAAAACCGCTCACATGTTAAACCCTGCTTCACGTACATAAACCATTTTCATAATAATATACTTTTTTAGTAGTATGTGCCATTGGGTATTCATAAATAGAAAATTGCCATTTTTAAAAAAAAAAGGGCCTGCCCTTGGGATCTGTTGCTTTAGTATTCATTTTGGGGGTATAGTTTTCCTTTAACATATTCAGTGCTCCTGCTTGACTGTATGGTTTGCTGAATATGTCTTGTACTTGATTTACCTTTAGTGCATTATGCTTAGGTGTAAATTCGACACATTTTTAGGTTTCCAAATTAAATGAGTCATCTGGACCTCGGTATATTTAGTAGACAATCCTTTACCATCAGGAAGCAATCATGAATCAGCAGGCAATGCTTGATAGAATTGCCATTGTTGAGCTGCTACATGGACATAAATTTATTCTAAGGTTCATGCATTTTAAAGGAGAAGCAAATTCTTGCTACAAAAATCCCCTACCCCCCTACCATACATAGACCCCCCTCCCTGTTTCCCCCAGCATAGGTGGTACCATTGCTAAATGCCCCTAACTCTTTGCTTAACCCTCGGTGCAGATTCAGGGCATCGGAGTTCATGGCAGCAATCTTATTCTCTTCGGGAATAGAGCGGCATATCGGCGCATGCACAGTTGGAGCAATTCTCTGTTTTGCGACAACTGCGCATGCGTTGAAAGTCATGGAAATTGCTGAAGATGGCGCCCGTGAAATCCTCTGGACAGAATCTGATATACATCATGCTTTCCTTGCCAAAGTAGCCTCTAAAATGTTTCTCTTTATGCATATTGAGAATTATTTCCATACCATGTTCAGAGAAAATAATGTGCTGCTTTCACGATTTTGTTCAATAAAAGGAAACTTATTCTACTATTTTTGTTTCAGAGTCTCACCAGTTATGATGTCTGCAGTATCCTCTTGGGAACATCCACCTTATTAGTGTGGCTTGGAGTTATTCGCTACTTGGGATTTTTTAAGAAATACAATGTAAGAACCTTTTTTTTTAGTAGTAACCTACCCTAAAATTAAAAAGTGCAAGTGATTTTTACCTGCTTTCATGATTTGTTGCAGCTGCTGATCCTGACACTTAGGGCAGCCTTACCTAATGTGATGCGATTCTGCTGTTGTGCAGCTATGATCTATGGGGTGCCGTTTGTCCCAAATACATTCTGTATACAAAACTATCCCTAATACACAGAATGAATGTCTCTCATGGTATATAAATATTTGTGACCATACACAGAGAAAAAAAATATACAAAAGACTTATTTCTATTAAAGAATGAAAACAAAATCTGGTTAGTGCACAAAAGGATGTCGTTATATCACAAACTCCATTCTGTACAGTTTAACAAGCAATCTGTCTCACCAATGTATAACCTCCATGTAACGGACACACTTATGTGCAAAGTTACTTACAGAATGAATTATGTAAAAACAAAGTTGGACATAATATATAATAGTGTAACTAACCAGTGCATGTCAAGCTAGATTTGAATGACTAAATAGATATCTGCGACAGAAAGCAAGATTTTATAGCACAGGATTCATTCTTTCCACAAAATGACAGTTTTGTTTCACAAAACAGATAAAATATCCATTCTGTGAAGCAATACTGTCAGTCACATTCCTGAACCAATAAGAACAAAGCTTATTGCCATATAAAAACAAGATGAGAAGTGGCCAGCTCTGCTCCACATGGCTAAGGCAAAGTATCTGACCTGCTATAGAGGGCGCCCTCTAATGTCCCCTGTGCTGCATAGTAATAAACATGAACAAACATTTCCTAAAAGAGCTGCTGTTAAACACTACAGGTTCATAAATGGAAGTTTTTACAAATGGCTGAGAAATATAATGCTGCACTTATAATGATTGTAGAGAAAGAACAGTATGCAAAACTTATATAAATATGATCATTTTAGGTGATATGGCTATTCTTATTGTAGTAACCTGCTTGTGTGGCCATTTTGGTTAAGGGCATTCCTGCTGTTTTGCCATTATCTTATGACTCACTCCTGTTCCGCTTCCTGTCTAAGCTGAGAGCAATAATGGACAGGCCACACCCACCTGCCATGTTGTATTAAATGTACCAGAAGTTACTGTGCTTGTCTGGCTGCTTTGCCTGACTCTCAGAGACAGTTATAAGTTTTGTATATGATAATTAGTCTCCAATGTCTCCTCCTAGCTGTAATCTTGCACCAATTAGCTTGTAGTAGTCTCTTTATAATGTGCTTACCTATAGTTCAACTACTACATAATACTGTAGCTTTAGCCAGAGACTTGGGACTGATCATGTGCACACATACCTCCCAATTTTCCCTTTTTCAGAGGGACAGTCCCTCTTTTGACAACTTCACCTGAGGTCCCTCATTTGTACTGGAAAGTCCCTCTTTTCTCTGCACTGAACAACCAGAAAAAGAAAAAAAGTTTCTAACTTAATTGGCTTTTGGCAGAGAGGCCAGTACAGCTAACAGGTGCAACTAAGATGCTTTATAACAATTTTGAGATAAGAAAATAAGTAATTTTAACAGTTTAGATAAGGAGAAATATTTTCAAATTTTTATAACCTGCCAAACTTTGTAAAATGAACATGGTAATTAGGGGCTGCGGCCACAAAATGGGTGTGGTCAAAAAAAATTGCTGCACTACATGCAAAAAAAATTTTTGTCTCTCTTTTTATTTCTAAAATGTTGGGAGGTATGTATGTATTCCAGGAAGTCTGGGTCACACCAGGCCCCCACACACTTTGTTGAATTTTTCTGGTGCCCCTCTTGTTTCATACATTAATTTAATTAATGGAAGAGCTCCATCTATCAGCTGTCTCCAGAAGGGTATGGTAGGAGGGGTATTCCCCATCCAGTGCATAATCACTGTTTATTTTTGCATCGAACATAAGGGGGTTCATTTATAAAGTTAGCGCAGCGCATATTTTTCACAAATGGTTGTATTGCGCATGTTTTTTCCTGAACGCAAATATATTGCACTGCTCTGCCCGTCTTTCCGTTTTTTGCAAATTCGCATTGTGAATAAATTTTCGCAAATGATGCGCAAATGAGACGGGAGTATGCGCGAGCGCACCGAATGTACGAGGTTGTTGTGTGCGAAAATAGCGTTTATAGTAACTTAAATTCGCAGTTTGCGAAATTGTTTTGCGAATATTTTATCCGCCACCAAAGTTGCGGCGTAAATGAGTCACAGAGTGTACACATAAATATTCACAATTTGCGAATTGTGACATATTTAAGAAGCTCCTATAGACATTCGCATTGTGAAAAAAAAATTTGCAATTCTGTTTGCACCCTCTTATTGAGCTTTATAAATATAACCATGCGCAGGGCAAATCTATTTACTTTGCAAACCAATCTGCCCTGCGCGAAGTTTATAAATGACCCCCCTGGGAGCATAAACAAGTTCTAGCAGTGTTGCTTGATATTGGATCATCAATCACTCCCAGTAAGCATACCACCAGGTCGACTATCTGTGGAGTGCCCAGTTCAGTGGCTAGGGTCTCCATTACCTTGGTCGAGAATAACTGGACCGGGGACAGGACCAGATCACGTGGATAAAGTCAGCACCTGGAAGTTTACATCGGGGCACAGATCATCTTGACTTTTCTCAATTGTTTTTTAGCTTAAGAGGAGTTATGTAAACTTGATGGAGAATCTTATATTGTATCAGTCTGTCCCTTATTGAGATTAAGAAACTGTAGGCCGTTTCTATTGCATCCTCCCACATCTCATGGTTGAGGTCCGGAATAGCCTGTATCCATAGGAGGTAGGCTCTATCAAAGGGGGGTTTGACCATTACCATGATATTCTGATATAGTCTCTCTAGACAGTAGTTTAGTAGGGGAGGGGTGGTAGAGAGCATCCTCTATATTGACCATGGACATTGTTGGGGTAAGAGTGTGGAACTGTGCCTGAAAGTCATGTCTGAGCTGGTACCTCAGACAAGTACCTATAGAGTTGGATTTGTTGACCAGGAAGTTGCTCTTATAAGTCTTGGAATATGGGAAACTGCCCATTTGGAATTAAGTCAGACAGATTTTTAAGGCCTAGAATAGTCCAGTACAGGAAGTAGTGAGTTGCCCCACAAGGGAAGGTTGGGTGACAGGTGTGGTACCGGGTGGCCCAGGAGTTTTAGTGCCATAAACCATGCTTTGTGCGGGGTGAAGAGAGTGCTTGGTAGAGTCATCATGTTGGAAGGCTGCCTGTAGGGGTAGGTACCAAGGCCCTCAAATGAGAGGAGGATAACGGCTTGGAGGATCATGTTGGGAATGTAGGGGTTGGCAGAGAAACACCATTGCATGTAGTAGATCTGGGAGGCCAGGTAATAGAGGTAGAAGTGTTGGAAGGCCAGCCACCCTTTTATAATAGGGGCATCAGTCTTTCCCAGGATGGGATGTTATGGAATATGTACAGAAGTTAAGGTAGGTAGATCATTTTGATTATATACACCCCCCCATAGTGTCAGCGGAGATTGGCCCAGTGTTTAAGGGTACCAGAGATAGTCAATGATTAGGTCTAGATTGTGTTGTATTAAGGAGTGTGGGTCTGTGTGTATGTGAACACCCAGGGGTTTGAAAGAGTTGGACCACTTTAGGCGTAGGCCTGGGGGTGGTAGTGCTGGAGATTAGAGTCAATGGTGTAGAGTTGTGACTTTTCCCAATTAATTCTTAACCCAGAGTATATCCCAAAGCTCTGGACTGTGGCCAGAAGAGCAGAAGAGTCACCTAGGTATATAAGGATATCATCTGCAAAGATGGACACCTTTTTGGTAATGTTAGCATATTGGAACCCTTGTATGGATGGACAATCACGTATCAGAATGGCTAGGGGTTCGATTGCCAATGCAAAGAGGACAGGGGAGAAGTGGCAGCCTTGTCAGAGATGACATTTTTCACTCATTTTGTCTGTTGGGGACTTGTAGAGCAGTTTAAACCATTGTATAAATCTATTTCCGAGACAAAATGTGTGAAGTACTTGCCAGAAGTAGTCCCACTCCACCGAATCAAAGTCTTTTTCTGAGTCTAGTATTGCTGTTGGTGTCGGATATCTGGAGGTTTGTAAAGAGGCGTCAGATGTTGAAGTCCGTTGCCCTCCCTGGCATAAATCCTAATTGGTGTATCAGATCTGTGGTGGCCCATGTAAGCGGCTAGTATTTTTGCGTCATTGTTAATAAGAGATATTGGTTGATATAAACTACATAGGGTGGGGGGATGAACTTCATAGGGTGGGGTCCAGGGAGGGGTCCCATCCTGTTTTGGGGATAACTATTATTAGGGCTTCTAAAAATTATGGTGGCAGGGACCCATAGTTCCAAGCAGCCTGAAAAGTTTCAAGAAGATGGGGAGAGATTAAATCATCTAGAGACTTGTACCAATCTGGGGGGAGCCCATCTAATCCTGGGGTCTTGTATTGCCGACCTCACCTCTTTAATGGTGATGGGCGTGTCAAGCCAAGCACTCTCTGCTGGAGATAGTTTAGGTATGGCTATGGAATCTAAGAATTGATTCAGCTGTGGTGTGGTGCAAGAGGTGGAGTACCTATACAGAGATTTGTAGTATTTGGTGAATGCTTCAGCTATCAATTGTGGTTTGTGTACCATAGAGCCAATCATGGTCAGAATTCTTGGAATGGCTGAGGAGGTTTGTCTCATTGATCAAAGATTCACTGTGAACTGTGGGCTTTTTTTGTGGTTATAGTGTTTTCCCTAATTAAGGCTGCTTCGGCTTTACGCACCTGCTAGTATGTATGTGTGGATGGGGAATTGAAGTGGAGCTCTTTGGTCTCTAGCAGTTTTATCTCTGCATTTTCAACTCCTTCTTTGGCAGCTTTCCTAGTTTGGGCAATGAGTATGATAAGAGAGTCCTGGGTGGCAGCCTTAGAGGCTTCCCACACATGTTTTGTGAGGTAGACCCTGAGTTTATTTCCCAATATGCTTGGTAAGTTTTTTGTGTGATTCAGCTATGTCTGGGTTATTAAGCCAGAGAGGGCTTAGGCGCCACAGCTTGTTTCGGGGTTGGGGGAGACATTATAGTATAATTTGGAGGGGGGAATGATTGAATAGGGACTGAGGTAGGTAGGAGATTTGTTGCATCAGAGGAAGTACATCAGGTGTTGTGAGGGCTAGGTCTATCTGGGAGAATGTTTTGTGTGGTAGAGTGACAAGAGTAGGCCTTAGTGCCAGGGTGCTTCCATTGCCACACATCAGAGAGACCTAGAGCGTTTGCTCAATGTGTTAGGTGTGTGGGGCCCATAGTGGTGGAATGTAGCCAATCGCTGGACAGGTCCATGACTTGGTTCATATCCCCCATTATGCAGGTTGGTGCAGGAGGCAGGTCGGCAAGTTTTTCCCTATGAGTTCAAATAGGGCAATATTAAATGGAGGTGGAGCATACACATTCACCACTGTCAAGGGTTTATTTGCAATAAGGCAAGTCATTATAATATATCTGCCATATTGGCCATTATTAGTTTGATAAATTCAAAGGGGAGATTTTTCCTTATAAGAATAGATACTCCTCTGGAGTGAGTGGAAAATGAGTGTGGAATGCCCACCCCACCCATGGTTTCCTGAGGGTGAGAACTTTCTGGCCCACTAGGTGGGTCTCCTGTTGGAGCAGGATGGTGGGTGGATAATGTTACAGATATGTCCACATAAGGCTGTGCTTATATTTGGAATTAAGTCCCCAGCCATTCCAGGACATAAAGCTATAGGATGCCATTTGTGTGTAGGAGGGGTGTTATAACTGGATGATTACGTTCCGCACCAGGAAAAGCATCAATCACATAGTAGCAGTTATGTATATACAAAAAAAACCCAGAAATAACCCATCACATCAATTACCCTATCACCCACCCCCAAAAAGGATTTGCCCAAAACCAACCCCTTTCCCACCCTGCCCAACCTCCCAACTTGGTGGGCATTATTCCAAAACTTAACCTGTAAGACACTTTCAGGGGTGTTTCACCCATGGAAATTGGGAACAGTTAAGTCAAGGGCAGCACCACGTATGCCATTGGTCTTAAGTCAGCCTTGATGTTGAAAAAAAAAATGTAAATAATTAAACAATAGTGGCTGGAGCCCGTTAAATTACCCCATTGTCTCTATAGAGCCAGCAAATGTTCAATAGGACTGTGGTGGTGGTGTTTCAGTTCACCGGATATAGGGCATCATATACTTGTTCAAAGGGTGCAGGGACTGGTTTTAGTATTTAACCCCCTTTAGGGTCCGGATAGGATGGGCTGTGTATAATGCAGATTAACTTTATGGTTGTGGCTTGTGCACCCCATATAGATATGGCCACAATCATTCTCTTGTGCAACTGAGGCCCAAAAAATTAGCAAACATAGAAGGATAGGGCTCCTTTACTACCAATGGAATCAGCATCTGGGGCTGGCCCGAGGGTTCTGGCTGGTCCTCTGGTCCTGCCAGGAATTTGCTTCTTAAGGTGAGGTGAAGAAAACAGCTTTGGGGCCATCCACTATACTCAGTTTGCCTGGATACAGCATCACATATTTCAATTGGAGGTCTCTCAATCTGCACTTCACTCCTGCAAATGTGTTTTACTTCCTTTGTAGGGTTGAAGAGTAATCAGGGTAAATGGAGATTTTTTTTCCCCCTCATATAGAAGATATCTCTTGATTCTTGATATTGACTCTTAGAGTCAGGGGTGCTTCGCCAATGAGGCAAGTTGAGGCTGTCGCCTCAGGCGGCAGCGCCCCACTAGGTACCAGGGGCAGCAAAAATGCTGCTCCTGGTACTTTAAGAGCGAATTTCTGGGGAGGGGGGGCAGCAGCAACTGCTGCTGCCTCAGGCGGCAGAGGGGCCAGAATCGCCCCTGCTTAGAGTGTATGTACTGCATGCAAGTAGCTGGTTAGTGCTAGTAGCCTAATTTACATTAAAATGGGGAATCTTGTGCCAATCTATTAGAAGGCCTAGATGGCTATGAAAGTCAGAGGCAAATTTACTGGCCACCCTGTCATCACTCCTACATAAAAAATGCCTGAAATGGTTCCTCAAAAGCTGAATGCAGGAGAATGGGAAGTGGTACTTGACGATAAGATGCAGAACAAATTAAAAGGAATTTTAGACATGTTCAGTTTTAGAACTGGTTATATGATTTTTGAGCTCCTGAAATTAATAAAAGAATTGCATTTTGTTTTATTCCTTCTGTAGCTACACAACCCCCCCCATACATTTCCTTTTCCCATCCTGAACTTTTACACAGCCATCATTAACCCATATTTCCCATTCTGTAGGACTGCATGTCCCGACTTCACTCGTTCCCCTTCTGTAATACTACACAACCAACATACTTCCATGTTTCACTCTCCCCATACATCAATACTTCCCATCTTGTACTTATAGACTTATGACTAAGGGATAACTCCCGAAACGCGTAAGGTTTTTTGCAGGAACACGAATAAAACCCAATTTTCAGAAGTGCCGTCTCTTCTTTGAGCTTTCGTGGAATCTACAGTGGGGACACTGCTGGACTGAGCACCTGAATTGCGAGGGGGGAACGGTGAGCTGTGCGGTCCTTACCTCTTTTTTACGTATTATAGACAACGCTCCTTGTAACTGAATGAAACAACAACACAGGTCTGGACTTGGAGTCAAAATAGGCCTTGGCATTACAAGTACATAAAGGCCCAACCAGCCCACTAAATAGTGACTTTCTACAGATTGCCAGTCTGAGCCTGCTACTATACTTTGTTTTACCTCTTCTATTTCCCCAAAACCCCTGTGCAACTACATTTCTGTTACTCGACACCCCCCACCAATGCACAATTCTACCCTATGTCCTTAGAGGGTCTGTACCACTGCCCAGATTTATTCAGCCTCCCAATACCTTTATACAGTCTCCACATTCCCATACAGCCCTCGTCCCCCAATAGCTCCACTAAGTATCAATCTAAGGGCTAAGGACAGGTGCTTCAGAAACACAACTATACTTTATATAAACAAGCTGATATGTAGTCATGAGGTCAGCCATTCAAAGCTGAAAAAGGAGAAAAGGCAGAAGGTGCACAGCAGATAGCAGATAAGCCCTGTAGTATACAATATGATTCTTCAGAATCTTTAGTCTGTTATCTACTGTGTATCCTGTGCTTTAATGGCTGCCCCCATGGCTACACAGCAGCTTGTTTATATAAACTATAGTAGTACTTATCTGTTATCTACTGTGTATCCTGTGTTTGAATGGCTGTCCACATGGCTACACAGCAGCTTGTTTATATAAACTATAGTAGTACTTATCTGTTATCTACTGTGTATCCTGTGCTTGAATGGCTGCCCCCATGGCTACACAGCAGCTTGTTTATATAAACTATAGTAGTACTTATCT